>NW_018165208.1:126163-129612 GCF_001263595.1 Phalaenopsis equestris
GATAATTTGATCTTGAGTGGCAGGCGCGCGGTGATGTTAATAGATTCACTTGATTCTCTACTTTTGGATTCAAGATGATAGATACCTGTCAACACATGTATATACTATTCTAGTTAAAAAAAGCCTTAGGTACATCAAAAGAAAGAAAAATGTATACAACATTACACCCCTGAGCTGAAATTAAATTTAAACACAATAAATTTCTTAATGCTATACACCCCAAAACATCCTGGACTGTGCAAATGAATTTTCTACCCTTGGATACTATCCAGGGATCTCATGGACTTCCTTTGTTGAGACTGCTGAAACTTCTAATATGTTTTCTAGCAACAAGGTTAAAAATGTAATTGTTTTTTCTCATGCTGTAATTTTTATTTTTATTTTCCATGAAAAATAGTCTATTATAAATATTTATCCTGACGTCACAAGTGATGTTGATGGTTTAAAAAGGAAAATTAGCAAATTTGATGGCTCTTCGATTATGTAATTGCTGCATCTTTCCTGAAACGCCATTTAAATTGCTTCAATTGGATATTATGAGTCGTGATAGCAGCCTTAATCTAAATCCCCCATGATAACTTCAACATAATTACTTTGTTCCCTAGAGAGAAACTCATTGGATAGGTCTTTATAGGCCAAAATTTAGCCTAGCTATGCTCCAAATTTGTTGAATGGAAAGTAGCTTGCGGTAGCATGCTTAAGTAGCATATGAACAGATTAGTGGCTTGAAAGCTTGCTACAGTGATTAATCAGTCAATAAACTGCACTCTGAATTCTAATAAATTTTTCTAAAAGAACAGAGATTATACTGATTCCCATTTACCAAGTTATAGGAAAATCTCCCATAGTTGTGATTGTATAATAATAAGGATTTAGTTTTAAAGATACTTCACAAAAATTCTTAGATTTATGGGTTGCATTGTTGGTTCTTTAATCATTGGATGCGCAGCAACTAGAAAAATCATGCATTATAACATCACAAGCAAGAGTAGAATTGGGAAAATATTTGTGCCCTATTAACATCATTTCACCGTTTCATTGATCTGGAAGCCAAAAGGTCGGCGAGTGGACTTGCATGGCTTTTAGAGTCTGATTTTGGGATTCATGTTGAATGGCCATGAAACTTCCACTTTTCTTCCTCTATTTTTTTATTGGTTCATTTACATACATACCTCCCAATTCCTGCGTAGTTACATATCTAACATCTAAAGTTTACTTTATACATTTATGCCACCCAAATATTTCATATTATATCAAAAATACCACCACTGTAACTTCAAAAAAAAAAGTGAAACACACCTCTTCATGCATAGGTAAGCTGGCATGGATGTAAAAATTGAAGTTTGTGTTAGATATGTAAATATATAGGAATTGAGTTGTATGTATGTAACTGTTCCAAGAATCAATACTGCAGTCAACCTCATTGAAAGGACATATATGTAAAAATTAAAGCATTTGTATGTTTTTATTATTTATTTTCAAAAATAAATTGGCATGCTTTAAAAACACTCAATTTCTAAAAATTATTTTGAGTATTTTTAAAAGTAACTAAATAATTTACAAGATATCAAATATATTTTATCTCAGGTAAAAATGTATAAAAAAAATAGATAAATAAAATAAAAATACTGATAATATTAAATATTTGGGTGGCATCAAATATACTTTATCTCAGTATAAAAATGATCCCAAATATCCCCTTACTTTTAACCCAATTTCTCAGTTAATAAAGTACCCCAAAGAACATGTATAAAACAGTTTCCAGCCAACTCAAATCATATTTAATTGAGCTGCTTTGGACTCTAAACTGACAAAAATATGAGGTTGGGTGAATGCATGTTAGTCGAAAGTAAAATATATTCGAGTAACTTTTAACATTTATTTGGGGCGGCTGCAGTGCAATAACTAAAATTAAGAAAAAAAAATCGAAATGGTTGCAATGGTTTGATGAATCGTCACGACAGCCCTATTAATCTTTAAGAGTTAAAAAACTGATCTCTTTGTTCGTAACAGACCGAGAGAGAGCGAGAGAGAGACAAAGAATTGAAGAGGAGGCGTGCTAGCCTTGTTGAACAAGTTGAAAGTGGCGGCGTCGAAGAAAAACTCACACATACGATTCTTGGTCGAGAAATAACGTACCAGCGAGTGATCGGCAAACTTCCGAGCAGAATTTGCAAAATAAAGCTTGGGAGTGATCCATTTGGTGCTATAGTGTGTTGGAAGAACTTGTTGTGCTCGAAGGAGAAGAGGAGTGGAGGCGAGGGCTTATGTGCTTCCTGCGGGTTTCGATCTGAAGAGGAAATGACGTTACAACTTGCGGATAAGAGTCAAACATGTGTGTAGAGGAAGAGGAGGAAGAGTTCAAAGAAAAAAAAAAAGAAGGGGAGCCCGATAAAGGGAGAAATTATTCCATACGGAGTACGTACACAGCTCTGCGTGCGGACTCCAATAATATGACGCCACGTGGAGACTATTGTGGGGTTATTGACGTGAAACCACGAAGGTTATTGGGGAGTTATTGGGGGGGTTATTGCGGGGTTTAATGCATGAGTTATTGAAATGAAACGGCGGAAGTTATTAAGTGGTTATTAAAATGGAACAACAGAGGTTATAGGGAGTTATTGGGGAGTTATTGAGAGTTTATTGCAGCGTTATTGGAGTTAATGCCCCAATAACCCCTCAATAACCCTCGAATAACCCTCCCGAATAACTTTCACAGTTCCACTCCACTAACCTCTGTGGTTTCACTTAAATTTTTTTTAGGTGGGCCTGATATAACACACATGGTGGCATATTACTGGAGTCCGCACGCAAGAAATCATTTCTCCAACGAAGGAGGAAGTTGTGTGCAGCCAGAAGAAGAGAGGAAGAAGCTGTCGTGCATACGGCTAGAATCCAAATCTCGTGTGCAAATGGTCAAATTATTTCATACGAAATACATACGCAGCTCTACATGCGGACTCCAGTAATATACCACCATGTATTATATCTGGCCAAAATAAAAAAAAAAATTAAACTGAAACCACGGAGGTTATTTGGGAGGGTTATTGGGAAATTATTGAGGGGTTATTGAGGCATTAACTTTAATAACGCCGCAATAAACCCTCAATAACCCCCCAATAACCCCTGATAACCTCTGTGATTCCTCTCCAATAACCACCCAATAACATTCGCAGTTCCATTTCAATAACCCCTGCATTAGCCCCCGCAATAACCCCCAATAACCCTCCAACAACCTCCGCGGTTTCACGTCAATAACCCCACAGTAACCTCCATGTGGCAACATTTTACTGGAGTCCGCACACAAAACTGCATGCGTACTCTGTATGGAATAATTACTCGTGCAAGTGAGGGAAGATGAGAACTTGAGTGAGTGAGGCGCATTTGACCGAGATATTAAAGGGTGAATTTTAATAGTTAATTAAGTTATTTAATTATATATATATATA
>NW_018165208.1:129708-144717 GCF_001263595.1 Phalaenopsis equestris
ATATATAAGTTTATTACGTAAATATTAAATTTAAGTGCATTTGAGATCAGGATTCAAGCCATGGAAGATTCAAATTTGGATCAATCATAAGGATTCTATGTGAAGAAGCCTGAATTCAATTCTGATAAATTCAGTGGACAGTTCCCGTAGCACCATAATCATTTGTGTCAAATGTGAGAAACAAAATAAAGATAAATGTTTAATAGGCTTTCATACATGTAGGTGTCGCCGGAAAACATCAAAAGAACAGAAATCAGTTGGAATTCCTTCACAGAGGACTGCAGACGGACAGAAAATGATAGAGTCTATAACTTCAGCCCCTACTCAAGTTCAACCAAGACAACTAATTCGACCTCGAGTTTACTCCCTTAACAGTAGAGAGCTTGAAGAACCTGCAGCTGATGTTGATGCCGATGCTTCTAGGGATTTGATTAGTTTCATGTTTTATCGCAAGTTATAGGAGTTTCATTCTAATATATGTCTTTATCAAATGATGAGTGGTGTTATTGTTATGTTCCCTAACTTCAAGTGTGATATTGCCCTATTTCAATTGATGGGGAAAGTTTAATTGAATTATATTATTTCATACGTTTGTTTTATTATATTCACGTTTCATTTTTAATTTCTTCATGAAAATTTGTGGTTAATTTAAGTTTTATGTACTTAATGAAAAGTGATTTGAGACTTGGAGAACATTTTGTAAATTTCAAAGAAAATTTTTTTCTAGGGAAAAATTTTAGTAATCAAAATAAAAAAAAAATCAAAATGGTGGCAAGGTTCAATGAATTGTCGTGATAGCCCCGTTCATTTTGCAAGAGTTGAAAAACTGATCTCTTCGTTCTTAACATACCGAGAAAGAGCGAGAGACAGAAACAGGGAGAAAGAATGAGGACGAGACGTGTTGGCCTTGTACGGGAGGAGGCGTCATTAGTGGCGGTGTCGAAGAAAAACTCGCACGTACAATTCATGAGGCAAGAAAGACATACTAGAGGGTGATCAGCGAACTCCCCAGCAAAAGCTGCAACATAAAGCTTGGGCGTGATCCATTTCATGCCTTAGTGCGCCAGAAGAACTAGTTGCGCTCGAAGAAGAAGAGGAGAGGAGACGAGGACATACGGGCTTCCTGCAAGTTCCGATCTATAGACGAGATGACCTTCCTGCGGGTAGGAGCCGAACCTCGTGTGCGGAGGAAGAGGAGGAAAAATTGTTCAGGAAGAAAACGAAAGAAAGCTCTGCGTGCAAGAAAAAGTTTTCCAACTCAACTCTGCCTTCAGACTCCAGTAATATGTTGTCATGGCCTACCCATAGAATGTTAAAAAAATAAATTTTTTTATGCCTGACCCGACCGGGACCTTTTAGAGAGGTTATTAGCTCGCTGAGTTATTGGAGGGTTATTACGGAGTTATTGAAGCGGTTATTGGAATTGCTATGTGGGGGTTATTGAAGCGATTATTGGAATTGCTATGTGGGAGTTGTTGAAGTGTTATTGAAGGGTTATTGAGGCGTTATTGGGAATTTATTAGAATTGTTCTGTGGGGGTTATTGAAATGAAACAGTGGGAGTTATTGGAGTGGTTCACCGCACAGTGTTATTGAGGGGTTATTGTAGCGTTATTAGAGCTAATACCCCAATAACACAGAAATAATACCCCAATAACCCTAAAATAGCACCGAATTTGGGTTATTGTGGTGTTATTTTGGTTTTCTTTAGGTGCAAATGTGTTGTTATTTAAGTGTGACATGGGCTATCTAAAATTCTTTGTAGTTTTACGATTTTTTTTTGTGAATTTGAAAGATGATGAGCAAAAACCGAGAATAACCCTAAAATAATTCTGAAAATTCTCAATTCACCGCGTGGTGTTATTGGGGGATATTATTGCGTTATTGAAGCGATTATTAGAATTGTTCTGCGGGGGATTATTGAAGTATTATTGAAGGGTTATTGTGACGTTATTAGGGACTTATTGAAGTTATTCTAAGGTTATTCTGTGGGGGTTATTGAAGTGGTACCGTGGATGTTATTGAAGCGGTTCACCGCACGGTGTTATTGGGAGGTTGTTGCAGCGTTATTGGAGTTAATACCCAATAGCACCGAAATAATACCCCAATAACCCCAAAATAGCACCGAATTTGGGTTATTGTGGTGTTATTTTGGTTTTCTTTAGGTGCAAATGTGTTATTATTTTGTGACATTTCTTGTCTAAAATTCTTTGTAGGTTTATGATTTTTTTATAAATTTGAAAGATTATGAGCAAAAACAGAGAATAACCTCGAAATAACCCTAAAAATTCTCGGTTCACAGCGCGATGTTATTGGGGGGTTATTGCGGCGTTATTAAAGTCGTTATTGGAATTATTCTGTGGGGTGTTATTGAAGTGTTATTGAAGGGTTTTTGCGGCGTTATTGGAGACTTATTGAAATTGTTATGCAGGGGTTATTGAAGTAGAACCACAGAGGTTATTGGAATGATTCAGTGCGCGGTGTTATTGGGGGGTTATTACAGCGTTATTAGAGTTAATACCCAATAACACCTAAATAATACGCAATAACACCGAAATAATACCCCAATAACCCCCAAATCACAATGAATTTGGGTTATTGTTGTATTATTTTAGTTTTCTTTAGGTGCAAACGTGTTGTTATTGTGGTGTGACATTGTTTGTTTGAAACTCTTTGTAGGTTTATGATTTTTTTTTTGTGGATTTGAAAGATGATGAGCAAAAACCGAAAATAACCCCAAAAATTCTCGAGAATTTTGGGATTTGCAATTGACTATCAAGAATTTTGGAATGCTTGGTCTAACACTTATTGTATTTATGGCAAGGTAACATAGACATAGAGAAGTGTTGTCAAAATTTTTCAATGCTTTAGAAGTCACAAAAACTCCATTATACAATTTAAGCATAAAGTTAAGAAAAAAAATAAAACAGAAAAACATACACCAAACAGCTTTTAAACAACCAAAAAACTTAACACAACTTACAGTTTAAGCTTCAAAAGTTTACTGTTTAAATTTGCTAAGCTTATCATGGCTTAGCTAACATAAATAGACAGCTAAACATGATAAGAATAAACATTCTAAATAATAGTTGTTTAAAATCTGAGGTAAAAGAGTTCAACAGAAAAGGCTGATGACAAAATCATTAAAAAACAAAAAGGAAAATGAAGAAGTTGTTCATATCATGACTCAAAATCTTCATCGTTACTCCCACTATTATCCATAGCATGGTAATATAAACAATGATAGAATGTGTAATGTAAGCATCTAGGCACTGGAATACAGAATATCAAGATAGAGGGAACAAAAGAGGAAGAAGAGAAGCAAAGTCGAAAAACGTAAGAATAAAGATGAGGATGAACATCATTACCCGACCATTAAGCATGTGAAACTTGTAAAAAAAGAGTTTGCAGCACAAATGAAGAGATTAAACTATTTTAAACAGCTTTCATCCATGTTAACTTTGCTTTACCCAATCCATAATGCTGGGCCAAGTTTAGGTTTATAAGATATCTCTCAGCGTAATATTCCTATGCTGTCTCTCTAATTCTAAGCCTCTATTATTTAAATATTTTCGCCATTTTTGTAACATGCAATTTATTTTAACAAATGTATGCTGATTAGAACTATAAAAGTTTTAATTTCCATTGTAAGCATTTTTAGAACCAATACCAGAAAACTCATTCAGCCAAGTTTAATTACCAAAAAAAGAAAAAAAACTCTAAGCTGCATTAGTGTCAAAAGACCCATTCTCAAAATGGAATCAGAGTCACTGTATCTCAGTCTCAAAAATTAATAAAATCTCGAGTCCAGCAATTCAGCTGCATGACCATTCCTAAGAAATGCTAGTTGTTTATAACCTCCACCCCACCCAAAATTCTCGATAGTTAATTGCAAATCTCAAATTTGGTGTTATTCCAGAGTTACTGGGGTATTATTTCGGTGTTATTGGGGGTATGAACTCCAAAACGCCGTAATATGCTTTAATCACGCTGTTATGCCCTCCCAATAACACGCGCGGTGAACCGTTCCAATAACCTCCGCGTTCAACTTCGATACAGTCTGGGCAGGTCAGGCTTAAAAAAATTCATTTTTTTTAATATTTTATGAGGTGGGTCCGGTATGGCACACGTGGCAGCATATTATTGGAGTTCCGCACGAAGTGCTGTGTCCGCACTCCGTATGGAAAAATTTTTTCGCGTGCAGAGGAAGGAGATGAGATAGAGGGTCTTTCAACTGAGATATTAAAGACTAAATTTTAATAATTGTTATTTAGATGTAAAGTTTAAGTTCATTTGAAATCAAGATTTAAGCTATAGAAGATTCATATTTGAAATGAGAAAAAGGTTGACGGCAGCAAAGAAAGATTAGGATTTTAATTCCAAAAGTATTTTTTTAAAATTAATAATATTTAATATATGTATTAATTGCAATAATTAAACTTAATATTTAACTAATGAAATCTTAATTAAACAATGTAATAAAATAAAATTTGATAATTAACAATTAAATTAAACATACTTAAGTAATGTGATAAAAATTTAATAATTTGAATATTTTATATATTATTGGTGTTGTTAACTTGGAGGAGGGAACAAAAATTAAAAGCAAATAAAATCATTTAAATCGAGGTGAGTAAAAAATTGCATAAATAATTATTGATATCTATAAATTCATGTATCAGATTATTCTGATTTAAATACTCTTCTTTTTATTGGTTATATCCAAAAGTTAGGCCTCTTTATAATAAAAAAATTATAACATATTATTAAAGACACATTCTATGTACAAGATTGACTATGATGGAACCACTTTATAATACTAGCAGAAGAATCCTAAGATACCCGCGCACGTAAATGAAAAAGTAAATTGATATTAAAACTGGTATAATTTTTAGACGATGCTCCTGTGACGATTGTACAGATATAAATGAGTTAGATATATTGTTGATATAACAAAACACTTTAATTATTATAAAATATGGTGAGTGATGATATTTATTAACTATCAATATTTTATACATATTTATTAAAGGCTTAACTGACATGTATATTGTTTTCTCTTTCATTGTGCTTCACTGTGTCATTTTGTCATATTTTCATTCAAATCTAATAAATTAACATCATTATTTATATAATATGCGCAATAGAAGAAAAAATATTTATAGAAGATACGGGCAACCAGAATTGAGATAAATTTAACCATTTTACTTTAATTCATTTTTTTATGGTGATTCTTTCATTATTAAAATGTTAGTTATAGAGAAATTTATTTTTCCACTATTCGACCGTCTCTACCCACCTTGGTTAATTATAAACATCGGATCAGGTCATGACATGCAAAGTTTATAAAGGGAGTTATAAAACGGTTGTGAGTGAAGTGACTGAGAATGTTAGGAGAACAATTTTGGGTGAAAGGGAAATCATTTCTTGAGCAAAGATGCAACCACCAATGGCTAAAAATTCGTATTCGGCGTTGAATCTTTATTGGGACGATTACATATCACACAATTCTTGTGCATTTACATATTTCACACCTAAACTTTCATGTTTACGCACAAACACTTGAATCCTTAATATCACATCAAAAATAGCGTTATTATCACTTTTTAAAAATGAAATACTTATTTTCATGAAAAGCTTTGAAGCATCAAAGTGCTATGCATATAAATATAAAATTTTAGGTGTGAATTTATAAAAAAAGGATTCTCTACGCTATCTAATTAGATGTTGAGATCCTTTATTTATAATTCCAAGTTGAGGTGAACAATTGAAATACAATGGCACAACCATCAAATAGAAAAAGTGGTTATAGAACCATGAATGGGAAGAGAAGAAGCCTATTACAAGGTATCAGTTATATCTATTCTATAAGGGATATTTACTCGAAGAGATGTAGAGCTGTGTGACGTGTTGAGTTGGATCAAGTTGTTTTTCAAGAACGAATTTCCGAGTTGGATCATAACCGCTCTCAGAGGACAAGGTGTTGTGTTAGATTGTGGTGATTATTTTCTTGGGACCTAATTTAAGACTTTGTTTGGTTCAGCTCTTGCTTTGTCAAAAAAAAAAATTTAAAAGTTGTTTTATAGAAAGTAGGCTTTAAAGCCAAATAAAAATGATGATCTAAAATAACTACAAACCATGTTTGATTAGAACTACTTTTAAGAAAGAATTAAAGCCAAACGGAAGTAAAAATGAAAAAAACTGCTTTCACTAAAATTGAAAGCAGTTTAAAAACTTTACCAAATGAATCCTTAGGTGAATGCAACTCTCATTTTATTTTAGGGGCATTTACACGCATACCTTCCAATTCTTATGTGATGTACATATCTCATATCTAAATTTTGCTTTTTACATTTATACCGCATAAAAAATATCACCATTTTAACTTTTAAAAGGTAAAATATATATTTTTTTATGCACAGGCAAGGTGGTATTCATGTAAAAATTGAAGTTTGTGTTAAATATGTAAATACATAGAAATTGAGGGGTATGTATGTAAATGCCCCTTTATTTTATGCATGATTTGAGCTGCTCATTCTTCAATCTTAACTGAGATAATATACAGATTCAATCCAAATTGAGCTTAAAATACTCGTAGAATCATGTCCTAAAACTACAATCAATATGAGAGACAAAAAACATAATGTCAAATAGTGAATGGCTTGTTTGGAATCATTTTTGCTTCTTTTTTTTTACTTCTATTTTAAAAACATGTTTGTTTAGTGCATTTTTTGCGTTCTTTTATTTTTATTTTCAAAAGCAAATTAATTTTTTTAAAAAAACACTCAAAACACCTAAAAGTTATTCCGAGTATTTTCAAAAACAGCTAATCATTTTAAAACATACAAGTTAGTATGGTCACACATGTTAACAAAATATATATGATTTTAAGTGAAAAATTAAAAAAACAAAAAAAAATTAAAAAAAAAAACAAAAGTAATCCCAAATGGTTTTGAAGGAGTTCAATATACCTTTAACTCGCAATATTCTTGCATTTTCTTTGCCTGGATCATGGCTGTCTTAAAGCTCTGGCTTTTGAAGCCCTGCCCGCTCCTAATCATGCAGACAACCCTACTGAAATCTTTCTTCTGGTACAGTACAACACAAGCTGCAGGAAGATCATCCCTTCCAGCCCTCCCTGATTCTTGGTAATAGCTCTCAATTGATTTCGACAAAGTATTGTGAATCACAAACCTCTGCATGGCAAAAAAGAGCAAATTCTCGTTAAGAGCTTTCAAATACAAAAACAAATAATACTTTGAAAATGAGAGAAAGGATGAAAAATGGTCCCCTGACTGTTTGCAAGGAGCTAAAATGGTCCCAAACTATATAAAAGACCAATTTACTAAAACTATGGCCATTTACATACATACTGCACAATTCCTATGAGCATGTCTAACATCTAAATTTTGCCTTTTACATTTATACCACCCAAAATTTTAATATCACAAAAAAATACCACTATTCTAACTTTTAAAAAGTGAAATAGACAGCACATATGTATACATTGAACTTTAGGTGTTAGATATGTAAATACCTATGAATTGGGTGGAATGTCTGTAAATCTTACCTCAAACTATTTAAATAGGAACCAAAAAGGCCCTCCAACAGGACAGTTTTAGTTCATATTTAATGAGTCTAGGGACCAAAATAGCATTTTACATAGTCTGGAATTATTTTTCTCTTATAAATAGTCAGGGACCATTTTGATGTTTTTTTTTTCTTCTTTTAAAAATTTAGCGGAACTCACAACATCCGCTTTGTCGATTCCCATTCCAAATGCAACAGTAGCACAGACGACATAAGCCTCTCCACTCTGCCATTTCTTTTGAACAGTAACTCTCTGACGAGCCGCCAAACCAGCATGATAATAAACAGTTCTTATCTTACATTTCTGATTCAAGTAATTTGAAACCTCAACACATTCGCTTTTGGAAAGACAATATACGATCCCGCACATATTATTGAAACGGTCTTTTATCATTTGTCCAAGTTGTTTCAATGAATCTTTGCACTTTCCAACAACTTCATACTTCAGCTTAGGCCTATCAAAGCTTGCCTCGAGAACAACAGCACCAGGAATCCTTAATGTGCTTAAAATGTCCTGAATTTGATGATAATATTTTACTAATCAACTTAATATTAACCCAAGAGGAAACTAAAATTACTGTTTTAATAGGAGTAAAGTGTTAAAATAGTCCCGGCTATTTACAACATGGGGCCATTTTAGTCCAAGAGTCTATTAAAGTGACAAATTAGTCCCTAGATTCTTTTAATGTGGGCTGAAACAGTTTCAAGGGATAACTATTTTAATTCCCATTAAAAGAGCATGGGAATATTGACATTTTTATAGACTGAGATTAAAATGGACCTCTAAAAAGAATCAGGGGAACACTTCTCTCCTTTTAATACCTTCTGAACAGAGTGAGTGGCAGTTGCAGTTAGTGCCATGAGAGATACTCTAGGAAAGTTCTGTTTGAGGCAGCTGAGTTCTCGATAGTCTGGTCGAAAATCATGTCCCCATTGGCTGAAAGCAATATAAGGAAAATTTACTAGCTACAGACTTTTTATCAGAAAGCACTTAATATAACGAAGATTTGCATACATACCACTCAATTCATAACTATTCAAATATCTAACACCCAAACTTCAATTTTTCCATACATGCCGCCTTAACTATGCATGAAATGGTGTATTTCACTTTTCAAAAGATAAAATAGTGGTATTTTTTATGTCATATAAAAGATTTGGGTGGTATAAATCTAAAAAATAAAGTTTAGGCTTTAGATATCTAGATACATAAGAATTGGGGGGTATGTATATAAATATCCCTAAAGATAAACAGGCATTTGTGCGATCAACTCATATTAATCACCTAACACAATGTGCTTCATCAATTACAAATCTTGCAAGAAGACCCTGTAAGAAAGAAAATATTAGAACCATCAATCTGAACAAAAGTTAGCAAAATTTTATATATCAAAATTTGAAGAAAACACACTTTAATGAAATACCCAATCAGATCTCTAAAAAACAAATAAAAAAAAAACAGCCACCTTCTGGTGTAGACATCTCAGGGTATCCATGAATGACATATTTCCAGCTATCCTTTCTGGTGTAACATACAATAGTTTGCATGATGGCCGCTCTTTTCTGTAAAGAATAGATCCAAAGATTAAGAAAGTTTCCACAATTCCAAATTTACACTTCTAAATTTGAGACAATAATCTTCATATGTCAACTACAGAAATTTCGTCATCGGTCCAAGAAGATTAAGCTAATTGTTAGGAGGGTGGAACACTGGAGATTTAACTTAAGCCTGACAGTCTAATAAATGAGAATTCATTGATCAAAAAAATTAAAGCTAATGGGTAGAGGTCACTCCTATTATATCAAAACTTCAAATTTTATTTCACTTCAATGACATCAGAACTTCTTAAAGTTGAAAAACCTAGGAACTGAACTCTGCTTGCAATAGGATTTATCTTGGGTCAACATTTAAGATTAAGGCTTTTGTTTTGGTTAGTATTCCCCTTTTAAAAAAGGCTGTTAAAATTTGTTTTTTCAAAAGCAGCTTTTTAAAGTTTGATAAAAGTTAAGGCTCGAATTGGAAAAAAATGAATTTTTTTAAAGCGTTTCTAATGAAGTATAATAACCAAAAAACTTATAAACTGAAGAAAGCCTCTTTTTGAAACGAGAAGTAGCAGAAAAGTTTCCTCAAATGAGCCTTAAATTAAAGATGTCCGTGATTTCTTTTTTTGTTTAAAAAAAAGACGTATATGACCATGAGGGGCAAATCAAAATGTCAAAGTTAGCAAAACCTTATTTACCGGGAATCTTGCTCAACTGGACAGAAAAATAGGGAGATGTAAAGTTTACAAAGTTGCTTATCTTCAAATTTATTGATAACAGTAAATATGGAATTAAGATGCAAACTACTACAGGTGACAACAAATGAATCGATTCATGAAAAACGGAAAGGGAATCAAAGCAAAAAAAACAATCGAACATGAATATTATTGTTGAAAATTCGAAGGAATCAGAGCAAAAGTTCTTAAAACTGGAAAAAAAATAATACAAAGCACAAACGAGAATTTAGTGTGAGGGTGAAAGTGATGAACCCCGGCTGCACAGCAGGTGTGCGTGTGGTTTGGAAGGTTACAACAGCAGGTAAGGTTGCAGGAAGGGAAGGCGGCAGCAGGTCGGGTTGCTAGAAAGGTGGCAAAAGTAGATGAGGGTGGTTTGGAAGGTTGGCAGCAACAGGAAGGAGTGTAGGAAGGACTGGTGGCAGCAGGTTTGGACTGTTTGGTGCAGGAAGACTAGTGGCAATAGCCGGGAAGGTGGGGAGCGCAGGGTAGAGGGCAACAAGTTGGGAAGGGAAAAACAGAGAGGATTTGTAGAGATAACTACCACCTCAGAGCAGGATACAACCGGAGCACTGACTTTCCTCGGATACAGCCCTAAAAAAGGAGACCGCGCCAGCAGCGAGAAACCTGAAAACAACAAATGAAGACTCAACCCTAAACAACAAAGCAACACATTTATAGAAGAGATAACTAGGAAGGGAAGGGGAGAGGGGCGCCATAACCTTTAGCCCTAATTAGTGCCAACCAATTCAACCTCCTTGCTAGACCAGCCACATCCTTGCTAAACCGGTCGAGCCGGTTCAGCCCGAACCCCCAAGTTAGTCTCACGGGGTTGCGGGAGCTTCGACTTCATTCGTCGAAGCTTCTGGCCCTCGTAGTACAATGGCAAGTCCGAGCCAATAAGCGTAGTGAAAACATTGTAGTTCACTGGCTGATCGATCTTATAAGAATTTTCATTCAACTTCCAGAGATTCTGAAAAGTTCACATGCTCTGGGCTTGAGTTTTTGAATGCTCCCATTGGAAATGCACTGGATCCACACTAGATCCCTCTCTTCAAACGTCACCATGCTCCTAGTCTTATTTGCCTGTGCATGGTATTTGTGGTTCTTCTTGGTGATCTCCTTTCCAACCTCCTAGTGGAGCTTCTGAATCTGACGTACTCATTCCTCAGCATCCTCACTAATCTCTGATGTCGGCAAAAGAGGTACTAATTAAAGCGGAATGAGCTTGTTGCGCCCATACAGCCTCAAATGGGGTGTGTCCCATAGTCTGACTCACGGATCTATTGTAAGCAAACTTGGCTTGAGCTAGAAGTAAATCCCACTTCTTGATACTCTTCCCAACAAAGCATCTCGAAAGGCTCTCAAAGCTCCTATTTACTACCTCCATTTGACTGTCCGTTTGTGGGTGAGCTGCGAAAGTAAATTGAAGTTTAGTGCCTAGCTTCCCCTGCAGGGACCTTTAGAAGTGACTCAAAAACTTGACATCTCTGTCGGAAGTGAAGGTCATGGGTATCACATGCAGCCTCACAAACTTCCTAAAGTATAAGTCAGTAACAAACAATGCATCCAACACAAACAATGCATCCAATGTCAAGTAGTAGGGTACAAAATGCGCCATTTGCAAAAATTGATCCAAAATAACCATAATGGAATCCTTATTCTGTTGGGCCCTTGAAAGGCCCACCATAAAGTCTGTGCTAACATCTCCTCATGGTGTCTCCGGTACAGATAATTGGTTGTATAGTCCTACCTTATGTCTCAAATTTTGGCCATATGACAAATCCGATATTATTTGACACGCCGCTCCACATCTCTAGTCAGTCAAAGCCAAAAGAAGTGTTCTCTCACAAATGAGAGTCTTATCTCTAACAAAATATCCTAGAAGTCCTCCACTGTGGCTTCATGAACATTGGACTCCCTCAGCAAACATCAAGGAAAACACAACTTACTCTGGTAAAACAAATTACCATCAACCCTGCAGTATTCCCCGATAGGCTTCCGCTCCATAATTTTTCCTAAATCATTGTTTGTCTCGTACAACTCCTTCACTATCTCAAAGCCTACGACTTGAGCCTGCATCTCAATGATCAGCAAGTGATGACGGCTCAGTGAGTCTGCTACGCGTTCTGGCTCCCCGCCTTGTGCTTAAGAACAAACTAGAACGACGCTAAGAGCTGCACCGAAGATGGGTACTGGCCCTTCAGCATTCTCTGGTTGTTCAAGAATTTCAAGGCCTCATGATTCGTGAATAAAGTGAACTTACTCTTCAGTAGATAGTAGTGCCAATGCTCAAGAGCTCTCACAATAACATAGAAATCCTTGTCATACGTCAAATATATTCTCCTGGACTCATTCAAATTCCCACTGAAAAAGGCTATATGGTGACCTCCCTAGCTCAGCACTGCTCTTATCCCCACGTTAGACACATCAATACCTCGAACAGTTGATTGAAATCCAGTAATGCCAAAATTGGTGCCTGAGTCACCTTCCCCTTCAGCGTGTTGAAGTTGTTCTAAGTTGCATCTGTCCATTCAAATTTCTCTCCTTTCAATAGCTCTATTAGGGAGCGGTGAGGGTACTGAAGCTCCTAATGAATCGTCTATAAAATGTTGCTAGTCCCATAAACTATCACAGCTTGGTGAAAGATTGCGGTGCAATTCAACATATAATGGTCTCGATCTTGGTAGAATCCATTTAAATGTCTGCACTAGACATAATATAACCCAAAAAACATATCGGTGTTGTCATAAAGTGACAATTCTTTCGATGGGAGTATAGTTTTTCTGATCGCAACACCTCAAAGCCCGTCCTCAGGTGGTACAAGTGCTCATCCTCGGATTGGTTGTATGCCAGAATTTTGTCGAAGTACGCCACCATAAATTCCCGATGTGGGCCCAATCCACCAGATTCATCAACCTCATGAATGTGATGGTCAAATTAAACAATCTGAAAGGCATAATTGTCCACTTGTATAATCCATATCGGGTCTTTAAAGTAGTCTTCCACTCGTCCCATGGCTTCATCCAGTTCTAGCGGTACCCACTGCATAAGTCGACCTTAAAAAAGAGAAAGGCTCGTGCAACTGATCCAAGTGATCATCCATGTGAGGTATGGAGAAATGATAATAGATGGTAATCTTGTTGAAGACCCTATAGTCAATGAACATCTGCCACGAACCATCTTTCCTGAGTACCATCAAGGCGGCAACAACACACAAATTGGGACTCTCTCTGACTAATCCTCTTGCGAGGAGATCCTCTACCTGTCATTACAACTCATGTACTTCGCAGGCAAGCCGATTTGGTAACACTGATAAGGGTATGAGATCTAAGGCATTTTAAATGTCCCTCAGTAGCAGCAATCCCTCTGGAGGACTGTTTGTCATCACATCCTCAAAATCACATAGCAGTGGTTGTATAGGTGTTAGTATCTCACTCTCCTTAATTCCCTCAAGTCGGACCAACACCATTGCTACTAAAGCATCCTGACCGACTGCATGAAGGTAGCTCTTGAAGCTAATGCCTCCTCTGTGTTCTTTATACCTCTTTCATCATTGACAGGTAATATCATGATTTGTTTTCCAACATTTTAAAATGAATAAGTATTCTTGAAGTCATCGTGTTGGGTCTTGCGGTCGAACTGCCATGCCTATCCAACAGAATATGACATGCGTCTATAAAAACCACACTGCACCACACTTGCTTCTATAACCGGTCTCCGATCAAAAATACTACCAAACACAGTTGATCCACGTGTATCTTGTTTCCTTTCTTCAACCAAGCGAGTAGGATTGAGGATGCTTCTTTGTTACCAATCAAGGTTTCTTCACCATCAATGTGGATACTACATTCTCACGGCTTCCACCGTTGTAATCAAACTTCAAACATTGCCCTTCATCGTGCACATGGTGTGAATATTGTCTCGGCCATGAATGATACTTATTAGCTCCATATGTAGGACTCGCCGTATAACGAGCATCTCTTCCTCGTCCCCTTGGAGTTGAAATTCTACTCTAGGTTCTCCTCTGCTTCCTCTTCCTCCACCTCCTCGACGACGCCATACTCTGTGAACTAAACAACTCGGCTTGTAAAGGGGCTATGTGCCCGTAGCCATGGCATCTAAAACATCTCCTGATAGACACTGTACCGGGTGAGCTACTCTTTTATGGCTTCTTTCCACTCAGATCTGACTTATCACTTCCCTATCCTATCTTTCCAACTCCTCCATGGGCACCCTTGACAGTAGCTATAGCTGCAGGTGATTGCCTGAATGAGGATTGTCGCTTAATGAGGTCTGTTGCCTGCTCTGTTTCTATTTTCACCTTCAAGGCTAAGGTCTGGTCATCTCTCAGTGACAATATAGCTGTGAATGCACAACGTTGTTGATAGTGGACTTCAGACCCAAGATAACGGACAATGGTGTGTTCCTATGGCTCGATCAACTCACAGTTCATCTGAAATGGTCAAACTACGTCGTGAACTCCTCCACTGATAGGTCTCTTTGCTTCAGGTGATGGAGTCTCAAAAACATATCCCTATGGTAATGAGGTGGTAGGTATTTCGTATGCATTTTCTTCCTCATCTTTTCTCATTTAATAATTTTGTCATTGCCTTCTCCCTTTCTCTGTCTTCAATTTTTCCCACCACAAGGAAGAGCTCGGCGTCAACTTAATGGCTGCAAGCTTCACTCTTTTATCCTCTGGCACTTCTTTATACCCAAATATCTTCTTAATTGATTATAGCATTCAATGAAATCGTTGGGATTCATACTTCCATCAAACTCTTGTAGGTCCACTTTGATACCAAAATCCTCGTGTCCTCCATATGCAGCCATTTCTATTGGTCTCCTCTGATACTAAATTCCAAAGTGAGGGGTTTTGTCTTCCTCACCACTGAATTCATCCCTACGAATGAGATTCAGATCCATGTCTCTTTCTCCTCCTCGACTTATCCGATCACGGGTAATTTCCGCTGGGTTTCATCATCAATCTCCGCGAACCTCTGTTGAAGTCGAAAAATCTCACTGTATCTCGTCCCGGGTAGGTTCCGACATAGATCTCCTTAGTGGCATAATTAGGGTTTGGGGAATGAAATAAGTGGTTGAGAATAGGAAAGGATTTTTTTTTTTTTTTTTTTTTTGGG
>NW_018165208.1:144768-156565 GCF_001263595.1 Phalaenopsis equestris
CGGTTAAGGCAGATGCTAGAAAACCCGAGGATAGAACTAAAGTTAGGCTAGCTCTATACTAAATGATATCATAGTTAACTCAAAAAAAAACAATCAAATGTGAATATTATTACTGAAAATTTAAGGAATCACAACAAAGATTCTTAAAAATGGAAATAAAATAACACAAAGCACAAACGAGCCTCTAGGGAGGGAGAAGGTGATGAACCCCGGCTGCACAACAGGAGTGGGGATGGTTTGGAAGGTTGCAACAACAAGTAAGGTTGCAGGAAGGGGAGGCAGCGGCAAGTCGAGCTGCTAGAAGGGTGGTGGAGTAGATGAGGGTGGTTTGGAAGAATGGTGGCGGCGGTGTAGGTAGCAGGTGGGTGCGGGAGACTAGTGGTAGCTGGAGCCGAGGTGGGGCGCATAGTGAAAAGGGCAACGAGCTGAGAAGGAAAATACGGAGAGGATTTGTAAAGAAGCCCACCACCTAGGAGCAAGATACAATTGGAGCACCATCTGTCCTTGGATACAACCCTAAGAAGGGAGAACCATGCCAACGGCGAGAAATGTTTACAGACATGCCACCTTATTTATGCATGAAATGTGTATTTTACCATTTTAACAGTTAAAATGATGGAATGTTTTTTTCTGATATGAAAGATTTGGATGGTTTAAACATAAAAAATAGAGTTTAGGTGTTAGATATGTAAATACAAAAATGGTGATATGCATGTAACAGGATGGGAAGCTTTGTTACAATTTGTTTGGGCAGCTTTTTCACCTTCTCACTTTTGAGATTGTTGCCCATGCCTTCGTTTAACTTTTTTTTTTCTTTTTGGTGGTGTCTTTTAAATTTTTTTGATGCAGATTTGCTGGTGTATGGTAATTATAATAAAATTATTGTCCAATTATTGTCAAATTAAAAATAAAAAATTATAATGCCCATAATAGCTTTTGAAAAAATTACTTTCTCCACAAATTCACAACTGTTTTTAAAAAAGCTATAGTCACCCCAAACGAACCCTCAGTTATCTGTTCCAACAAGGGTTATGCAAAGAGAACAAATAAATGGAATTTACGTTATTTTTGCATGGGACATATTATTTAAAAGGAAAAAAACTTCGAAAGCTCGAAAGCATAAATAGGGTGTCAAATTAAGTTCTCAGGTCGGATTTGCCCGACTCAAAATTGTTTAACCCAAACTCTACCCAAATAATTAACGGGTCAAAAAATTCAACCCAAACCCTACCCGACTTCAACTTGTTGGCCAAGCCCGACTGATACCAGAACTAATAGGAAGAACATTTGAACACAAAAGTAAACTTTTATCAATATTGAGATAGGATTACAACACAACTCAAAAAGAAAGAAATTACAATAAGGGATGAATCCCCGGTTAGGGATGTAGAAAGATGTCTGAAGGCAATGGTGGCGTCGACGGACTGACAGGGAAAGATGAGGAAGGTCGGGTGGTTTTTTGGGTAAGTTGAGATGGAGTTTGGTTGATTGTAGGAAGACTGGACGCCGAGGTTGTGGAGGAAAGTATGGGTGGCGGTAGAGTGGTGAAGAAATATGGGTGGTAAGTGGCTAAGGGGAGTGGTAGAAGAAGGGTCGAAAGTAGAAGCGAAAGAAATTGAAATTTTACAACACCACCTCGGAGCAGGATACAGCCAAAGTACTACCTGACGTCATATACAACTATAATAAGAGCAATGAGACTCCTCGCAGGAGATCAAAAGACAACCCCACTATAACTGGCTCTCCACACACAGAAGACGACAATTTATAGGCCCCTTCCTGACGGAGGCAGCTTCTAGAAAAAGGAAGAGAGTGGGAGCCAAGAAAAATCCAGAAAACACTCCGCAGCAAATTCGTGATGCCCTAGATGGATCGCGATAGTTCGCATGATCCATCCAGCCATCGCGCGGATCTCTTGCTCTCGCGATCCCTCGCGAGATTTCGCCCTCGTGAGATTTCGCGATCCCCCTACTCCCCCTTTTGCAATGTCAAGCGGGGTCCTAGCGTCAGTCTCTATCGAGGTTGGGAAAGGTTCGAACTCTTTCGTCGAAGCTACAAGCTCTTCAAAGTATGGTTTTAAGTCAACGATATTGATTTTGGTTGAAATGTTGTAGTCTTCGGACAGGTTGAACTTAGCTTTTGGAGTATCCTAAATGATCCAACTGCTCTTGGCTTAAGCTTTCCCTGATGATCTTGCAGGAAATCTTTCCTTTTTCAACCCAATCCATATTTGGCCGCCTTCTTGAATCATTACTTTCATCTTGGATTTATTTGTCTGTGCCTGGTATTTTTTAATATGCTTAGCAATTTTCTTGCCAATTTCTTCGTGGAGCTTCTGAATCTCGTGAATTCGTTTTGCGGCATCCTTGCTGATTTCCGAAGATGGCGGGAGCGATACCAATTCAAGTGGTGTGAGCGAATTGCGCCCGTATACAATCTCGAAAAGAGTTTGTCCAGTAGTTTGGTTGATGAATCGGTTGTAGGCGAACTCAGCTTGGGCTAAGATAAGATCCCACTATTTTATGTTTTTCCCTGCGAAACACCTCAAGAGATTACTGAGACTTTGGTTTACTACCTCTGTCTATCCGTCTGTTTATGGATGCGCTATCAAGCTGAATTGGAGTTTGGTGTCAAGCTTTCCGCATAGTGTCCTCCAGAAGTGGCTCAGGAATTTAACGTCTCTAACGGAGGTGATGGTCTTGGGAATCCTGTACAACCTTACAATCTCCCTGAAGCGACGATGTGAGAAGCGTCTAGTGTCCGGTGACAGGGCACAAAGTGGGCCATATTGGAGACTATGTCAACTACAACCATTACGGAATCTTTATTCATTCAAGTCATTGCAAGTCATAGCACGAATCCATGCTGACGTCCACCCACGGTGCCTCTGGTACTGGAAGTGGAGTGTATAATCCGACATTCTCAACTTGTCTTTGTCATATGACAAATCATGCATTGCTTGACATGTCGTTCTACATCTTTTGTCAGCTTTGGCAAAAAAAAATGCTCTCTTATGAGGGCGAGGGTCATGTCCCTATTGAAATGACCTGCTAGTTCTCCACTATGGCTTTCCTGGACAATGGCCTCTCATAGTGAGGATCGGGGAACGCACAACTGACTCTGGTGGAACAAATATCCATCTGTGCGGTCATATTGCCCTGTTGGCTTCTCTTGACACTGCTCCCATATGTTTTTGAAATCTTTGTCAGTTTCATATAGATCCTTTATGACCTCGAAGCCCATAAGTCAAGTCTGCAATGATGTGATCAATAGGTGTCGACGACTCAATACATCTATTATGCGGTTCTACTTTCCCACCTTGAGTTTTAGCACCAACTGAAATGAGGCTAGGAATTCCACCCATGTAGCATGTCGTCCCTTTAGTTTGCTCTGTCTGTTGAGAAATTTTAGGACCTTGTGATATGTAAATAGTGTAAACTTGTTAGGTAAAAAGTAATGACTTCAGTGTTCCAGAGCTCTTACGATGCATAAAATTTTTTGTCGTAGGTTGAGTATTTCTTCCTGGACTCGTTCAACTTCTCACTGAAGAAAGCGATGGGGTGTCCTCCCTGGCTTAGTATTGCTCTGATCCCTACGTCGGACGCATTGCATTCTACCTCGAAAGGTTGGCTGAAGTTAGGTAGTGCTAGCACGGGTGTCTGAGTCACCTTTTCTTTTAGTGTGTCAAAATTGTCCTAAAATGTTGTTGTCCAAGCAAACTCCTTCCTCTACAGAAGTTCAATCGGAGGGGAGGTGATAGTGCTGAAGCTTATGATGAATCTTTGAGAGAAGGATGCCAGTCCCAAAACTTACCTCAACTTGGTGAATGATTGTGGTACAACCCAACTGATAATGACCTCTATTTTACGGGATCCATCTAAATGCTTGCACTAGACACGATGTAACCCAGAAAGCATAATTGGCTTGGTATGAAGTGACATTTCTTCGGATAGGCATATAATTGCTCAGCTTGCAATACCTCAAATACTACCTTCACGTGATGCAAGTGATCCTCCTCCGATTGGCATATACTAGAAGGTTGTCAAAGTAGACAACGACAAACTTTCCAATGTGACGTCGGAATACCTGGTTTATTAATCTCATGAAAGTGCTAGATGCGTACGATATATCAAAAGGCAGAACAGTCCACTCATAAAGTCTATCTTGCATCCTAAAGGGGGCCTTCCACTCGTCTCCTGGCCTCATCCGTATTTGGTGTTATCTGTTGCGCGGTCTATCGCGGAGTAGATGGCGGCTCCATTTAGGTAGTCTAAGAGATCACCAAGTGAGGTATGCAGAATCGATATTTAATGGTAATCTTGTTGATGGCCCGATTGTCGATGCACATTTACCATTATCTTGCAATAAGATCCTGCACTTGCCATTATAATTCTTCATACTCCGCATGTCTTAATCTTGCAACGAGCTCTGCTCATGTCTATGGTGTGTTGGATGTCCCTCGATGGCGGCAATCCCTCTATTAAGCTGTCGATCGTAACATCCTGAAAGTCCTGTAGCGAGTTGCAGTAGTGCTGATATCGCTCTTTCCTTGTTTTCTTCCAAAACAAATGCTAGTGTTACAGGGGTATCTCTAGCTGACTACAGAAAAGTGGTACGAGGAACTAATGTTGCCTTTGTATCGCTCTCGCCTTTTACATCCTTAGCAATTAGTAAAACGATACATTTCCCTTCCTTCAAAGAATAAGTGTTCTTGAACCCGTCATGTTGAGTCTTACGATGAAACTGTCAAGGGCTTCCTTACAGAATGTGGCAGACGTTCAAAAGAACTATGTCACACCATACCTGCTTGTGTAGCTGATCTCCGATGGAGAAATCAACTAGGCACTACTGATCTACATGTATCTCGTTTGTCTTCTTCAGTCAGGTAAGTGAATATGACTAAGGATGCTTTTGTGAGTACAATCCTAATTTTTTCACCATGAATGTGGACACCACGTTCTCGCAACTCTCTGTCAATAATCATGTTGCAGACCTTACCCTTGAAGGTGCACTTGGTGCAAAAAATGTTATGTCTTAACCAGGATTGGCCCCGCTCTTGTTCGGGTTGTAGTATTCGCAGAACGGCTAATGCTTTTCCTTCATCTCCGTAGAGCTGAAGTTCTTCTTCAGTATTCTCCTCTGATTCCTCATTGATTTGCTTGACATTGTGACAACTTGTTGGGCAGCTGAAGGTTATGTGACCATAGTCGTGGCACCTGAAACGCTTCCTGGTTGGCACTGTATTGAAGGAACTACATTTCTCAGACTTCTTCCCACGCTGATCCGCCTTATCAGATCCTTGTCCAATTTTGCTATTCCTCCCGAGGTACACTTGTCGGCTTTAGAAGTTGCAAGTGACTGCTTGGTTGACGATATTGGTTTGAAGGATGTTTGTTGCTTGCTTTCCTTCTGTTGCCTCTCCACCTTCAGGGTTAGTGTTTATACATCCACCAAAATCTAATATGGTTGTAGTCGTACCACATTGCTAATAACGGGTTTTAAACCCCCAAGGTATATGGCAATCATGTGCTCCTCTGGCTCTGTTAGCTTGCACTTTAGTTGCAAGTGGTCAAACTGGGTCATGAACTCTTCAACTAAAAGATCTCATTGTTGCAAGTTGTGAAGTTTTAGGAACAAGTCCAGAGATACTATGGTAGGAGGTATTTCTTCTACATTGACTTCTTCATCTTCTCCCACTAAATTATCTTCTTACTTTCTTTTCTCCTCCTCTGCCTCTGTAAATTTTCCCACCATAATGAGGCAATCTTCTTTAATTTAATTGCAGTTAGCTTGACTTGTTTGTCTTCTGGTATGTCCTTATACTTGAAGATACATTTGACTAATTGCAGTCAGTCGATAAACTCATCGAGGTTCAAGCCTCCCTCAAACTCTGGGAGGTTCATCTTGATGCCAAAGTCATGCTGACTCCATAAGGGGCTTCTTCTCTCAGCCTCCTTTGATATTTGATAACAAAACGACGTGTTCGATTATTCTTCCTGACTGTGATCTTCCCTATGGAATAGATTAATCTCTTCTTCCCTGTATTCCCTTTGACTCTCCCAATCACAATCAAAGGTAACATCTTCCTGGTTTCCTCCATCCAACTCTGTTAATCTCCCTTGTAGACAACAAATTCCTCTTTGAATCTCTTCGCGGGTCCGTTTTGGAGTATCTCTCCATGGTGGCATGGCTAGGGTTGGGAATCGGAAGAAAAAAAAATTGAAGGAGGTGAGTTGGATAGGGGCAGATGTAGAAGAACCCTAGGATAGGACTAGCGTTGAGCTAGCTCTAATACCAAATGATACCGAAACTAGTAGAAAGAACAGTGAAATACACAAGTAAATTTTTATTAATATAGAAATAGGATTACAACACGACTCAAATAAAAAGGAATTACAATAAGGGACAAATCCCAGGTTAAGGATGTAGGAAGATGCCCAAAGGAGGTGGGGCGTCGGCGGGGTGGTAGAGAAATATGGGGAAGGTCGGGTGGTTCTTTGGTAAGTTGGGATGGTGTTCGATTGGTTGTAGGAAGATTGGACGACGAGATCATGGAGGAACGTAAGGGTGGCGGCAAAGTGGTGGAGAAATATGGGGTGGTAGGTGGCTAAGGCGAGTGGTAGGAGAAGGTTCAGGAGGAGCGAAAAAGATTGAAAGTGTACAACAACACTTCGAAAAAGAATACAATAGAAGCACCACTTATCGTCGGATACAACCCCAACAAGAGGGAAAAGACTCCTCCCAAGAAATCAGAAAACAACACCACTACAACTGATTCTCCACACACAGGGTACCGCAATTTATAGGCTCCCCCTGACGGAGGAAGCTTCTACACAATAGAAGAGAGTGGGAAGCCAAAAATAAATCCAAAAAACACTCCCTAAAGCAGTAGATTTGTCATGTCATGGATGGATCGTGATAGTTTGTGTGATCCATCTAGCCATCGTGCGAGATCTCTCACTCTCGCGATCCCCCTACTACCGCTTCTGCGATGCCAACCAGTGTCCTAGCCCCTCGGTTTGAAGCGCCCACACGGGCGTGACTTCGGCGCCTGCATCATCGACCCCAATAACCCATTTGACATAAGGCACAATAGCTATTTGGGACATTTTTTAATCAACTTTGGGTTAATTTTGAGTCAATATGGTGTTAATTTCAAGTTGGCAGATCAATTTAGAGTTAATTTTGGGTTATCGGGTCAATTTTGAGTTGGTGGGTCAACCCAACTCGAAAAATTAAATGGACTAGAATTTCTAGCGTAAAACTAAGCCAAAAATTATTCCGATCAAACTGAATTTAAAAATTTTTATTCAAGTACCGGTCAAGTTGGTGTTTCAAGTCAATTGACACCCCCAAATGATACATAAAGGATTGCACCACTCTTTGAGGAATGGCTACATTAAACCATACTAAATTGAACACACCTAAGAGTTGCCTATATCATGGATGGCTCGACTACAATGAACCTAATATGATCTGCTACAACATAATAGTTCATGATGCTGAAAATAATTATAAAACTTTAATTAGGCAGATGAAATTGAATGCTAAGCAATAAAAAATGCTTTGATATCTAAGTAGAGTGACAAAAAACAAAAATCTTAAGATGGATGTTAAGAATGATCATACAAGAAAGCTGGCTGGAGTGACATACATTAAAAAAATTGTAATTGAAAAAATATTTTTGTGACTTGGAGATTTAATAAATGATAGATAATGCAATCATTAAAAGAGTAAATAAAATAAAGCGTCAGAAGACTACTAGAAATGGGTAAACTTAACTTTCCATGAATAGAAATTGTAAAGGACATGATTCAGCTCCTCAAATAGCACTTATTAGGAATGAATAAAATAAAGGATTGATAAAACTAACTCCAAATGCTCGGTTCAAGGTTAATGATGATGATGCACTTCATTCAACGCATTAGAGTTAGTGACAATCACACCTAACTATTAAGTTTTAAGAACACCACCTAAGTTGCAATTCATTCAAAGTATAGAAACTCCTAGTTTCATGCACAAAGACATTACAATAAAGATTTAATCCTCACAATGATTAATACAACATAAGAAAATTTATCAAAACAAACATCTCGATAAGAGAAATCTAATGAGCCCAAAATCACTTAGCTCCGATATCGGTAGAGCATTTAAATGTTGAAAAAATCGCCTATAATAAAAATACTAAGACAAATTATAAAATAAAATGTTTGAGATTTTTTGCTATTATTACCCAAAATTTGCACCATATACCATAACAAGATCCCATTATCCACATGAAAGTGACTTGCTTATTGGAAAGAGCTTAGAGATCTAAGAAAATTCAAGAGCCCTCTGCGATGATTAATATTGAGGAATACTATCAAAAACCACTATTGTTGATTGTTGTTGACCATCATCACCCAACTGCCATTGTCCCCCAGCCATGGCCCAACCGTAATTTTCTGATCATCATCGTCCGATTGCCATTGCTCTACTACCATCGCCCAAAAATCATTACCCAACTGCCGAAGTTTAATTTTTATATAGTTAATACAGCCTGATTTCATCCACCGAAATAAAACCCTATAAGACGAACAGTGTTTCTTTACATTTGTTATGAAATATTGGGTGAAAATACTAAAAATACTGTCAGAATCAACAGAACAAAAGTGTTCAAAAACTATTGTTAGTGTAGTAATCATTATGCAACACATCTTAAAACCTCTAAGAATAAAACATCAATAGAGCTCCAAACAAGACATTGTACCTAAGTTCCTGAATTACTGCCAATGATTCTGAAGTAGTTTGCTGCGAATTCAGAAAGGTTGCCGCTATTCCATATTTAACATTCAAAGTAAAAACCTGATCTTGAATTAATGAAAGGAGAGGACAAATGACAACAGTAACGCCAGGATGAAGAGTTGCCGGAAGCTATAAGGAATATCAGTAAGTTAATCAGCCAATAAACTAGACAAATTACATGGAAGGCAAATGTACATACCTAGCACACAAATCTTATGTATTTACATATCTCATGCCTAAACTTCATAATTACATACATACCACTTTAGTGCTTTAAACCTATGCATGAAAAGGCGTATTTCACCTTTAAAAAGTGGTAGTAGTGCTATTTTTTATGTAATGATAAAGACTTGAGTTCCATGTGTGTAACTATGAAAGTTTAGATGTGAGATACAGAAATATATTAGGATTGCGTGTTATGTATGTAGATGCCCATATATAAAATCATAGCTAAATTTTAGGCAATGATATGAATTTACAGAAGGAAAAGCAATACATGTAAGAAATTAGTCTCAACTTTCATATGGATTATTAATATCAAAGTTAACCTAAACCGCAATTGTGGAAGAAAATATTATTACTCAAAACATATAGGGTTACAATCAAGACTCAAACGGAAGCCAAAAACACAACAAACATCAATATTATTAGACTAGGGCCGGGTAGGAATATCCGTGGACAGTTGTGGCAAGGGCGTGGCTGGCGGCTGAAAGCAGGGGATAGGCTGGGTGGCATGTGGTTGGAAGCAGGGGAGAGGCTAGGTGGCATGCAGCTAGAAACAGGGGAGAGCTAGGTGGCATGCAGCTAGAAACAAGGGAGAGAGTTGCAGACTAGCGACTGGAAACAGGGAGGTGGCCGGCGTCTGGAATTAGGGAAGGGAGCAGGGGGTTGGCAGCTGGATTCTAGAAAGGAGGGAATGGTGGTTGGTGGCTAAGAATCAGGGAAGAGAGGTGGGGAAGGTTAGCGACTTGAAGCAGTGGAAGGGAAGGGGTCTGGGGGCGGACGGTTGGATTTGGGGAAGTGGGATGTGGACGAAGTTGTGGACATAGTCACCAGCTCGAAGAAAGATACAGCCAAAGCCCTAGCAAGGGAAAATGCCTGGAGACAAAAAATTTGAAATTAGAATTAAAAGTAAACCCTAACTCAGCAAGCATCATATTTATAATAAGATAAATAGGAAGAGGGGGGTGGTGGTGCGGTAGTTCCCACCCAAAAGATACCCGGCCGGTCCAACCTCTCTGCTATAATGGGACCCTACTTGTTGAACCAGTCGATTCAGCCTGATCCCCACGTCAATTACACTATGGTTGATGATCACCATTGAAATAATGATGAACTCAGGAAGTGCAGAACTAAGGAATTGCCTTATTTTACACAATCTATAGTCCTATAGAGGAATTCAGTTGAGTGTCATACTTTAAAATTATGAGAAAGGGTAATTGAATGTAAGTTAATATGTATTACTAAGATTTCTCATAATCAATTTGGATTTATGTCGGGCATGAATACTATGGAAGCTATACATATATTGAGAGGTTTGATTGAGAAGTTCAAAGATAATAAGGAGGACCAACATATGATTTTATTGATTTAGAAAAAAATTATGACAAGGTTCCAAGAGATATCCTTTGGAGCAAGAGATATCCTTTGGAGGTCCTTTGGAGGGTTCTTGAGAAGAAATGTGTTGATATGACTTATATTCAAGTCATTAAAGATATTTATACAAGAGTTGTTACTTGTGTTCGAACAGAAGAGGATTGACCAAATATTTTCCTATTTATGTTGGTTTATATCAGGGATTGGCTTTAAGCCCATATCTTTTTGCTTTAGTTATGGATGGTCATGCTGGACAATTACAGGAGGATGTACCTTGGTGTATGCTTTTTGTTGATGATATCTTTCTCGTGGATAAGACGAGAGAAAAAGCTCAGGAAAAACTTGAATTATGCTGGTCTACCTTGGAGTCAAAAGGCCTTCGTTTGAGTAGAACAAAAACTGCATACATGGAATGTAATTTTAGTAGTAGCAGCTCTAGTGACAAAAATGTAACTATGGGTGATCAAATTATTAAAAGGAGTGAACATACTTCAGGTATATTGTTGAAAGTGACGGTGATATTGATGGGGATGTTATTAGTTGAATTCAAGTTGGTTGGTTGAAGTGGGGGAATGCTTTGGGCCTATTGTGTGATAGAAAAGTACTGCTTAGACTAAAACAAAAATTTTATAAGATGGTAATGAGACATACAATGCTCTATGGCGTTGAATGTTGATTTTTAAAAGAGAAGCATAAAACTAAGTTAAGTGTTGTCGAGATGAGAATGATTAGGTGGATGAGTGGCTTTACACTTAGGGATAAAAATGTGAAATGAATATATGATAGGGTTGGTGTAGCTCCAGTGACGGACAAAATTAGAGAGAGTCGTCTTAGATGGTTTGGCCATATTAAACGTCGACCAACTGATGATTCGATTAGAAGAGTAGATGAATTAGATTCGACTTATGTTAAGAAAGGCAGACGTAGATCTAGGAAGACTTGGGCAAATTGTATAAAAAATGATCTTAATTTATTATAATTAAACAAAAATATGACGCTCAATAAGACGCAATGGAGAAAAAGGATTCATGTAGCAGACCCACTTAGCGGGATAAAGGTTTTGTTGTTGTTGTTGTTGTTGTATAGTCCTATAGAAATTTGTAAGAAAATGTAGATAAAGCACTTGATGTAAAGTCCCTCTACAAAATACATATCTAAAGAGATCTTTTACGCGAACAATCCCAAATAGAAGCCTACATTTAATTGATCAATTTCAAAGAAAAATGTTCTCATATCTTAGCTGAAATAACTAAAACGGAACATTTACATACATACCACCCAATTCCTATGTATTTACATATCTAAAACCTATACTTTGCTTTTTATATTTATACCACCCAAATCTTTTATATCACTTCAAAAATACCACCATTCTAACTTATAAAAGGTAAAATACACCTTTTGATGCACAGGGAAA
>NW_018165208.1:156575-164169 GCF_001263595.1 Phalaenopsis equestris
AGAGCTATGCATGTAAAAATTAAAGTATAAGTGTTAGATATGTGAATACATAAGAATCGAGCCTAAATCTAATTACATGAGTCCCACCATATATTTAAGCAAGTGCACCCTGTCCACTGTATAATGAAAAATGTAGCCAATCAATGGCATTTTGCAGTACTCTCAGATGACAAGTTTCATAAAGAACTTTGAAAAATGAGTTCGAAAAAGAATTTAGATCTTCTAGATTTCAACAATAAAAATTTTTACCAGCAAAAAAAACACAAATCAATTTTTTGGAGACAAGAAGTTCATTTTAGTTCCATATATTTACGAAGTTCAGGGGGGCAAATTTCGCCGAGTTAAATTCACAACTCCGCATACAAACAAACGCCATCACTTACACGAGGAAATGACAGAATGTAATAATTATGGGGCATTTATAAAAATACCACCCAATCACTGTATTTACATATCTAACATCTAACCTTTACTTATTACATTATACCACCTAAATCTTTCATATCACATCAAAAATACCACCATTTTAACTTTTAAAAAGCGAAATACACCTTTTCATGCTTGGGTAAGGTGGCATGCATATAAAAATTGAAGTTTAGAGTTAGATACGTAAATACATAGGAATTGAGTGGTTTGTTTGTAAATCTTCAAATAATTTCATGTATTTCCATATTTCAAAGTTGAAGAGGTTGCAAATCTGGTTTAATTGAAACTTACAAGAATAATATAAAGGGAAATTTACATACACACCACAAAATTCCTATGTATTTACATATCTAATACCCAAACTTTGATATTTACATTTATGAAATCTTGCTGTCATATACCTATGCCATGAAAAAGCATATTTCACTTTTAAAAAAGTAGTGATGGTTGTATTTTGATGTTATGATAAAAATTTGTCTGGTATGCATGTAAATATGAATGTTTTGGTGTTAGATATGTAAATACATAAGAATTGTGTGGTAAATATGTAAATGCGCTTAATATAAAATGCACTGAAGAAAGTATTTAAGCAACAAGAATTGTAGTTTTTTTTTTTCTTGCTTGTGTAAACCAACAAACCAATCAGGTAATTACATTATAACTTCAGGATTATATACAAATAACTTCCCTATAATGCTGAAACATAAACATCAGATCACACAGATAAAATATACTACCTGATAACATAAGCTTTTACCTCCACCAGTGGGCATAAGAACAAAGCAATCCTTGTTTTCCATTGCAGCTTTACAGGCTTCATACTGCAAAGGTCTGAAAGTTCTGTTGCCAAAAATAACAAAATTAGCCAATCCAATCTGATCCATTGCCTTCAGATCTTCAAACATCAATGAGGTGTTGGCTGGTTCATTCTTGCAAGAATAAGTGGATGCTGATTCATTCTTCTGACATTTGCGCCCAGCCTTCATACAGTTAAATTAATATTTTATCGAGAAAAAAATAATTGGCAAGTATTTAAGAAAAAAAATAACATATGTCTGAAGAACAGATTTTACTTTCCATATAGTCCTGTTTATTCACATAGTAATATGAAGAATTCCAAAGAAAATGCCTACTTGTTCAAGTAATAAATAAATAAAACACCCGCTCAAGTAAAATATAACATTGCCAGATAAACTACATTACCTAGTGCAAGGCAACAGAAGGTGCACAAAACACCTATGAAATGAGTAAAGGATCAAAATAGTCCCATGACTGTTTACATGGAGCATTTTAATCAGAGCCTATAAAAAATAAAGTGCCAACATAGTCCCCTAACTATTTACATTGGATCATTTTAAATCCAGAGTTTATAAAGTGTTAAATTAGTCCCCGAATTACTTTAATGGGTTCTTAAATAGTCTTGATGAGGACTATTTCAACCCATTTAAAAGAATATGAAGAGTAAATTGACACTTATATTAACTATGGGACTAAAACAGCATCCTGAATAGAGAAAGGGGACTATTTTGACACTTTTCTCATAAAATATATTAAAAAAATTTGGAACTAAATTAACGCTTTTATAAGCACCAAGACTAAGATGGTCAACACAAAAAGTCAGACTAATTTGACACTTATCACATTAATAAAAAAAACATAAATACTGTAGTTTTATAGCTGATGAGAGGAATAAATTGGTAATTAAGTGTATGAATTTTACAAGTTAATAAACAGATTTCAAACAAGACTAACAAAATCAACAAACTGGAAAAAAAAATCAATATCCCTACACAGTGTGAACATTAAACAGCAACTCATATACTATGATAGCTTTAGCAGAGCTACAGAAATAACTAAAATGCATGCACTTATTACAGATATCAATTTGTATGTTACCATTACTGATTTGCTTTATCATTTGGTTTGATGAGACCCATTTGAACATGAGCTAAAAGCGGTTAGTCTTCCCTACTAATAGCCCACAATTTCAAGGGAAATTATAGTTATGTCCCTTGAAACAAGAAAATGGGTACGCAGCTCCTCAAGTAAATGGCCAAAATGGTTCCTAGACTACTTAAAAGTGCATCTATTTCAATCCCAAACTATTGCGAGTATCCAATTTGGCACTTCAATTTATGAAAACCAACACTTCCAGCCCTTCCTCATGTGTGAGGTCTACAATTGACAAAACCAACCCTGGGAATCAGAGACTAAAAGTAATTTTGACCTTTCAAGCAAAAAAAAAATGTCCAAGAGAATCGTTAATACCTATAGACATAAGAGACCTCTATACTCACAACCAAACGAAAGAACCTCAAGAATTTGTGTATAGTTATGGCAAAATTGCAATGACAGGTGTCAACAATTCTCTATAGTGATGAGTGTTAGCAATCCTCTTCAGCTATGATAAATACAAACAATGAGGCCTCTCACTAAATAAATTACATAAGGATTTTCTCAAAAAAATTCATCACAATCGACGGAAATCATATGAATTGCTCAAATGAACCCCTAATTTTGATCTCAGTCAAGAACCCCTAATTGCACTTATCAGGTTCTCATTACCTAAACTCAAGCTTCAATTCTTTGACAAATTTATCTTATATGCAATTGGGATTATCCAGGGAAAACCTTTGCAGGTAGACATACCTACAGTTCACTTCTCAATGCCCTTTATTGCAAGGATTTTGATTGAAGGGATATTACACTACTAGATGTAGAAGAAATCTATCTTGGCTCTGCTTACAATGGTTATTGTTAAAAAATCATTATGAAACAAAAACCTTACTACTGCAATCAGTGCAAGATGTTTGTACACCCACAAAAGAAATGTTTCAAATTGCACCCACAGTTGAGAACCAATAGTCAAAAACAGGAACATGTTGTTATTGCACCCCACGAACCTGAAAGCACTCCCAGCAAACCTAATGACAGCCAATTTAAGGAGGGAATCACCACAAGACAGGAGTTGGTGTCTGTCACTGGAAACCCTTCTCCTGACCATACTATAAGAGATAATGTTCGGACCGAAAGTCAGGATAGCCCCGCAGCTCCTATTCAGGAAGCATCAGGTGCATACGTGATAATTCACACTTCACATACACTGGATCTTATCGTTGTGGCAACAATTGTCTTTCCTTCAACTGCGGTTCTAATATTTAATCAGACCGAGGATCATATGAGCAATCTTCAGATGAAGAAAGACATATTGACACTTCTCGGCAGAAGAAGGTTGGGGGGCACACTCCAACTTGAAAACTTAATGGATGATACTTTGGTTACTCCTGACAATGGCACAACACTTCAAAGTTTGTTATCTAGCTTCGCTCCTAAAACTAAGGAAAGAGGCAGGACTAAATTGGCTTGTCTCTAGCTATTTGTTTTCTACATGTTTTAAATTTTTTTGAGTCCATCTGTATCTTTTTTTTTTTGGGTATTACTGAACTTGGTATCGTATGGTTAGGGTGCCTCTATTGGGCCCTCTCATATCAAAATTTTTTTTGTGTGGACTCTTGGCGTACCTCTACGTGCGGCGTAGGGTATTGCTGAGTTTTTTTTAGATTATTTTTATATTATTTCGGGGTTATTTTCAATAATCCCGAAATAACCTGCGGTTTTTATTTTTTTGTTATTTCTGGGTTATTTCGGGATTATTGAAAATAACCCAGAAATAACCTGAAAATAACTCAAGAATAACCTGCACCGTATGTAGAGATACATCAGGTGTCCGGACAGAAAATGCGTCTCTCATACAACTTTTTTGTATCTTTTCTATATCAATAAATATATACATATATATATATATATATAGTTATGGTTATTCATTTAGGTATACATATAGGCACACATACATATAAATATACATAAGTAGTTTGCGTGTTTATAAGACTAAAATGGTTTTTTACAAAAAAGACCTAAATTGTTTAAGGACAACTTGGTACTTAATAGCCCATTGCAGCTTCCTCCTCATATGGGAGTTTTTCTAATCAAGCATTATTTAAATCATCAATTTATCATCTTCTACCTAGGTACTTATTGTTTTTTTTTTAATTCACTACATATTATATGTTTACACCAATGCATTTGCTTACATCGCTAAATAACCCCTACACTATGCACAAATATAAAACCTGTAAATTTGATGAAAAGGACAAGATTAAAAAAAATTTAGACTAATTCAAAAAATTGGATGATGTCTTTGATTAGCATAGAATTAAGAGTGTAAGGTAATTGAGACAAATTGTGAGCCGCCTCGAGCTCGACTCCATAATTGGCTCGTGAACTAAGGTCGATGAACTAACAAGCCAAGCTCAAGCCAGCCCCGACTTGGCTCGTTAGCTCGTGGGCAGGCTCATTAACAAAAATAATAATATAAAATAGACTTAAAATCTATTAAATTTCAAGACATTTTCTTTAAATTATTAAAAATGTTTACAAAATAATATTTTATATTGTATATTAGGTGGTTTCTTCTTATTCATCGCTTAATTATTCTTTTTATTTATCATCTTATTAATATCATTTTCTCTCTTTTATGATAAACAAACCAGCTCGCAAGGTTCAAACTAGTAAACTTAAGCTCAAGCTCAAGCTCGAACTTGATAAAATTAATCAAACTCAAGCTTATGTCGAGGGTGGCTTAAGCTCGACTCGACTTGTTTACACCCCTACATAGAATGGATGACTATAAAAAAATTAATTTCACAAAATTAAAACTAATAGGAAATGCTAAAATATATCAGAATGACTAATGGGAACAAAATAAATAACTAAGAGAAAAACTCTAACATAGATAACGACAAAAGAAATTTTAAAATCCAAATACTGCCCAAATTAAGCTAAATGCCACAAAAATAGCCTACGATGCCTTTCTTTATTAAAAAAATATAATTTTACTTTGATGATAAAAGAACCCAAAAAATTGAGTTTATCATGAATGCCAAGTATTACAAGATTGAAGATAAGCTCAAACATTATAAAAATTTCAAAAAGCTTGACAATTTCTTAAAATAAGTTTTGCTAAATCAAACAAAAATACATGCTTTCGAAGATGACCACATCTCCCCACATACATAAAAAAATAAAGCTTCCACTTAAATATGGTTGGCTCAACTATTGACCCATCTAACTTAAATTTCAATCTTAATGACCATAGAATCCCATCTAACTTCAATAATTACATTAATGAGCTTTTTGTTGCACCTCTTCTCATTGAGAGTCACATATTTGTTGTGCTCTTAGAACATTTAAGTGGTTTGCTTGTATTTTCTCACATATCAGCCTCTAGTTAAACCTGAAAAGAAGTAGAAGAAGAGGACGAAGCCTTTATCAAGCATGGTCGACTAAATGAATCATTGTTCTCCATTGTGTCCAATTGAGTGTCATATTTTCATTTAATTCTAATAAATTAAGATCATTTTTTATACAACATGCCCAAGTCTTTATAGGTCGACCTCTACCTTTCTTAACATAAGCTGAATCTAAAGCATCTACTCTCCTAACCGAATCATCAGATGGTCGATCTTTAATGTGACCAAACCATCAAACATGACTCTCTCAAATCTTGTCTGTTACTAGAGATACACCAATCCTTTTACGGATACATTCATTTTGCATTTTGTTTCTAAATGTTCTCATCTCAGCAACACTTAACTTAATTTTATGATTCTTTTTTAAAGGCCAATATTCTGTCATAAAACATTGCAGATTCACTGCCATCTTATAAAACTTTCCTTTAAGTTTAAGCGATAGTTTTCTATCACACAATAAGCTCGTTGCATTCCTCTATCTCAATCATCTAACTTGAATTCTAATAATAACATCCTCAACTATATCACCATCACCTTGAGCAATAGACCCGTGATATCTAAAACGTTAACACCTTTTAGTGATTTGAGTACCCATTGTCACAACTCTGTCACTAGATCTACTTCTACTTAAATTACATTAAACGTATTCAGTTTTAGATCTACTCAAACAAAGTTCTTTAGACTCTAACGTAGACATTCATAATTCTTGTTTTTTTTCTAAACTCTTTCTCTAGACTTATCCACAAGAAGGATATCATTAGTGAAAAGCATACACCAAGGTACATCCCCCACTAAATGTCTTGTAAGAGCATCTAAAACAAAAGCAAAATGATATGGGCTTAAAGCCGATCCTTGAAATAATCCCGATGAAATAGAAAAATACTTGATCAGTCCTTTTGTTCGAACACAAGTAACGACTCTAGTATGCATATCTTTAATGACTTGAAAATAAGTCAGAACAACAACTTTGTTTTCTAAAACTCTCCAAAGAACATCTCTTGGAACCTTATCATAAGTTTTTTCAAAATCAATAAAAATCATATGTAGATTTTCCTAACTCTCTTTGTACTTCTCCATCAAACATTTCAATAAATATATAACTTCCATAGCAGACTTGCCTGACATTAATCAAAATTGATTATGAGAAATCTTTGTCTCATGCCTTAACCAATGTTCAATTACTATCCCACATAGTTTAATGTATGACACATTAACTTAATTCCTCTATAACTTGCACACTCGTATGCATCCCATTTATTTTTAAAAATGGAAACCAAAACACACTTTTTCCTCTCCTTCAGGCATCATTTTAGTTTTTCAAATAATATTAAAAATTTTAGTAAGCTAAGAAATTCTTAAATCTCCTAAATATTTCCATACATCTATTAGGATACTATCAGGTGCTATTGATTTTCCACACTTAAATTTCTTTAAAGCCTACTCAACGTTCTTTTTTACTAATGTGATGCTAAAAATTAAAAAAATTATTATTATTAATAATAAGATCACTAATATCGATTGTATTTTCAAAACTTCATTGAAAAGATTATTAAATTATCTCACTCATCTATGTTCAATATCTTTCTCTAGTTATTGTTGCCTCATATTGCTATCCTAAGCTTTCTGATCAATATTTTTTATGACATACTTTACAAGACTTCCATAAGACTCCCCTTTCTTAAGAAGTTGATGCACCATTACCATCTTAGGAGTACATATTTGTTATTATCTCAAATCTCCAACCCAACTTTTCTAACCTTAGTACATATTTGATGAGATTACTCTCTTAGAGAAATCTAGCATGGTCATTGAGATATGCATAGTTGATGTGATCTTAGATCCTTAGTCTATTATATTTT
>NW_018165208.1:166655-181276 GCF_001263595.1 Phalaenopsis equestris
ACTCTTTGTTCATGAACAGCTCGTGTTCAGCTCGCTAAGCAAACGAGTTAAACACGAACACACTTGAATTCAAGGTAAAACACACCTTTTGAGTTTGTGAGAGTGAGAAGGCTTCTATTGTTGAACACCCATTAAACGAACAAACTAAAACCAATAAATAATAGTGCTGTAGTATATGAGAAACTCAACTCCAACATCACTTCTCATGTGGATCAGTTTTTCAACTTACATTTCTACCTCTAAAAAGAACAGCATCGACAAAATCCAACATTCCACGTAAACCTACAAGCAAATGAAAAGGAAAAAAAGTAACAAAACAAACTTCAAGCACCGCAAACAAATGAAAAACCTGCCTCACGCATCCATTTCTAGATTATCCCATTCTCCAAATAACCCAACTAAATCTGCTATAGCCAACCTAAGTTGAACAGAACAAGCGAAATAGCAAAACGAACCAGAAAGCACAAATTGAGCAACAAAAATAAAAAAAATGTTGGAGGATCGCAATAAAATTGAAGGGATGAAGAGGGTAAGAATCCTACCATACAGATCAACGAGCCTATCCAAGCACTTTTTGGCTTCCTCCTCGTCGAATCCAAAATCAATCGCCAAGCTTAGAAGCCGCACCCTCTCTACCTCCATTCTCTCTCTGGATCGCTGGTCTCGCCCTAGCGATATGCTTGCGCGGGAAATTTTGCTGGAACTTCTGCCCGGGCCGAACATCGGGCCAGCCCGGAACGGGTTCTTCAGCCCGTTAGAAATGTCAGCTCCCTTCGCGGACGAATTTTTATATGGTAACTGTCACGAGGAATCATATCTCACTAACACAATGTGTAAAGTTCTTATTTTTTACCTTCTGCGGCCAGACCTTACCCGCCTTTTTTCGGAAAATGAAAAGCATAAAGGTTTGCCCCCACTTTATTTTCGGACTTTAAGGTTTGGAGCTGTCGAAAATCGAAATGGATTGCTCTCTCGCCGAAGACAACAACTTCCAGATCCAAGTTAGTTTAGCTTCGATCAGAATGTTTTCGACAACGACAACGAAAACGACTTCCATATTCAATTGAGTTTAACTTCGCTCATAATGTTTTTTTTTTTTTTTAATCTTGAAGACATTGTTGTGGTTTTAGGGTTTCAGGGTTTGTGCGAATTTTATTTTTTGAATTAATGCATAGTTGTGGCATTTGTCTGGCTTTATCAGAGGTTTAATTAAATGATTTAATAGTTACTTTAGTTGTTTATCGGAGGGATACTTTTGGCATTTGTCTCATTACTTGTGTTTAACCAATTGTTTCTCTGGGTTTATTGGAGTGTTACTTCAGTGGTTTTCAATTTATTCGAAGTTGTTGTCGCTATAACTGTATGTTATGTTGGCATTTAGTCCGGGGTAATGGTTCTAAGTGTTATCGCGGTATTATCTTAGCAATATTCTCGTGTTATTTTTGTTAATGAGTGATGTTGGTGTTATTGTGGGGTTATTATGGTATTATTATGACTTTATTGTTATGTCATTGTGCTGTTGAAGACAGTTTTATTGTTGTGTTTATGTGGTTTTATTGTTGTGTGATTATGGTGTTATTGTCATTATTGTTTTAGTAGACGCACTTGTTTTACTATAGTGTTCGTATTTTGAAAATTGATTTCTCTTTAGAGCATGGCATTTCTATAACTTAAATCATTGCATGCAGGAAAGGAGTAACAAGAGTGAACAAGCCAAGTACGGTTTTTTGAACCATTTGATACAAATTTGTGAACAATGAGATCAGAGTTATTTAACGACTCATTGAGGTCTTAGTTAGAATCATAAAGAAGCAGAGAATTGCAATATGTGTAATAATTATTTTAGTGGAAGAGAGAGTTCCTTGATTGCTCGGAGGCAATATGAGATTGAGTTATTTAGTGATTCAGATAATCTTGAAAGATAAGCAGTCAAAAAATCATTCACATCAATGATCAATGGTTGATTAAAAGGAAGTTTCAGATTGTTCGCACATCTAAAGCTGAGGTAGTTATAAAGTTTGATGTCAATGGCGAAATGTGATTTGTATCGGGTAAGTCGTAATGGGTTTGCTAAATTATGGAAACAGACTAAAATGTAATTGCAAGTTATGATGTTCTGGACTTCTTAAGTCTCATGAGAATGGTGTTCTGTCAGGTGAACCAGTTGGAACACCAGTCACATGAGACTTAAAAAGTCCAGAACATCATAACTTACAATAACATTTTAGTCTGTTTCCACAATTTAGCAAACTCATTATCCTGAATTACTCAATACAAATCACATCATCGGCATTGGCATCATATTATATAACTCCATCAACTTTAGATGTGCAAAGAGCCTGAAACTTCCTCTTAATCAACCCTTGATCATTGATGTGAATAATTTTTCGACTGCTTATCTTTCAAGATTATTTGAATTACTAAATAGCTCAATCTCATTGCCTCCGAGCAATCAAGGAACTCTCCCTTCCACTAAAATGAAGATTATACATATTGAAATTTTCTCCTTCTTCACTAATTCTAACCAAGCACTCAATGAGTCGTTAAATAACTCTGATCTCATTGCCCACAAATTTGACCAACTTAGTTGGAGCTGAATCTACAAACTAACGGACTGACCTTCCCTTTGTCGCATAATATTGATGTTTATTCAACTGTCATAGATGTATGAAATGGTGGTTATTGTTCTATGTATCGATATGTTTATTTGACCGCCTGTAATATCGTGGTATTATTAGTGAATTATTCGAGTATTATTGCTCTATGTTCATTATGTAGTATTATTGTTTTATTGCAGAGTTTGGAGTGCTATTAACATTTCTATTTATTAACATCACGGTGATGTATAAGTATGGTTGTATTGTGGTATTATTCGGGTGTTATTGTGGTGACATTGATTTTATTAGCTCCGCGGTATTTTTGTTGTGCACTGCGGTGTTATCGTGGTTTTATTATTGTGTTATTATGTATTTAAAGTCGAGTATTAGTATGGTTGTTTTATGGTAATATTCGAGTGTTCCTTGAAATTAAAAAATACTTTTATGACGTGGGACCCGACTTTACTCCCGCCCGAGTGCTCCGAATAAATTGATTGGAAATAAAATACGAAACGCCTATCAAAGAAAACTCCGGAGGAAAACCGACAGGCACACCACCTCTTTTGTCATTCGCCATCTGGTTAGGGTTTTGTGTCTCCATTCATCGGTCGAAGTACATTCGTCAGTTCACTGCTAGAGTTGAGCTTATCAAGATGGAAGCCGAGCTTTCTGAGATGGAAACCCATGAAAACCCTATGACAGTGGAAGCCGAAGAGCCCTTGAGAATGGAAACCAAAGATGAGCCGTCGATAATGGAATCTGATGAATAGAAGAAGAAAAAAGCAAATAACCGTAAGAAGAAGGATATTGAAGAGGGTTCCTCCAGGTAATATTTTATTTACTTGGTTGTTTTTCTTTGAAAATATTATTAACAGTTCTTTTAAATAAAATGCAATTCTTTTAATTAAAATGCAGCATTCATATACAAAACTTGATGAATACTAAATAATAAAAGCAAAATAAAACCGTAATAATTTCATAGTAATACTGTAATATAACTGAAATATAACCGTAATAAAATCGTAATAATATTATAATAGTACTAGAATAATACCATCAAAATATAACTTTAATAATACCGTAATAATACCGTTGTACTACGTGAATAATACCACCAAAATCTAACCATAATAATACCATAATAATACAACCACACCTGAATAACACCTTAATAATGGCATTGAAATGCCATTGAAATAACACCTGATATTGGTTGCATTGTACTATTTTTTTAGGTTCGTGAACCCAAGATCAATGAGCTGTAAATGTTGGCCATCTGTATTGAGAGATGCGTTGGATAATGTTAGGCATTCAATTTCTGAGGACACGAGGAATGAGCTCAAAGCAATGAATGTTGAACAGTTCTTGGAGCTCCCTCCTTATCCTCAAGAGAATCTCTTGACACTGCAAAATTTGCAATGTTGGCAGTACAATAAAATGGTTTTCAAAAGGAAAGAGCTACGACTGTTGCCCAATGAAGTTGCCCTTCTATTGGCATGTCAAATAAAGATGTAGTGCCAAAGTGGAGTAAACATCCATCATGTGGCGTGGATGCCCAGCAGATGAAAAATAATCTAATGGACTTCGCAAGAGGGGGGTCTTCTACCCAGTTTGCTAAATTGTTTATAAAGTTTTTGTTATCAAATCTATTTTTTCCCTCCAGCAATTTTAGTGTCTGAAGGACTTAACAACTTTGGGGAGAACATACAGACTTTTGCCTCATTTAATTGGTTGGCTGCGATCTATGATTTTCTTATAGAGCAAATTAATGCAGTGACCATCAAATTATTGTAGAACAAACCTATTGGATACATAAATTGTTTTCTTTATTTGCTTACGGTCAGTATATTGTATAAGTTGAATATTGTCACTGTTTATTAAGTATCTTTTATGTTGAAGATTGAGTATCTTTTATGTTGAAGATTGAGTATCTTTTATGCAGCTCTAGTTTTTTGAGCATACATCTGTGGTAACTCTTGTCGATGCTGAGGCCAGAGCCCCTGCTGAAGCTGAGATCAGACCCAGAATGTTGAGACGACCAACAACTGTTAGCTTGAACTCTTCATAGATAGATGTGGCCTTTAAGAAGCTAACCACTGACCAGGTCAGTCATTTACACTGTTGTTAAATAATTTATTTCTGGAATAGTGATTAAGGTATTCGTATCCTGAAATAAATTGTAGGTCAATGATAAATTCTTGGATCTAAAAGAGGAGGAACTCAATTTTCTGGCCATTCCAGATGAGGGACTACCCAATCCAGTGTCAGATATACACTTTCAAAACCCTCAGCATGAAGTTAGAGCAGAACCTCCTGTATCATTTGATATGGGGTCAGTGGTCGAAGGGGAGACTGCCCCGGAACCAATTTACAATGTTTTGAACAAGAACCTTGAAGCAATAATTGATCTTATCAATGGACATGAGAAATGGTTCAAGGAGTTTCAAGGGACTCTTAATACAATAACTGTTGGAGTTTTGGGTCCACAAAACCAAATGTTGATATTCAAAAATAAAATTGAGAAAAATGAAAATGACGGAGTTGATGCAGGCATAGTACCAGAGGAAGCATATGCCCAACCTCCCTCCCCTCCTGTTGTAATCCCACATGCTGCTGAGGAATATGCTCAGCCCCCTCTCCTCGTATTGTAATCCCTCATGGTGACGAGGAATCAGCTTAACCCCCCTCCCATTATGTTGGAATCTCACACCTTGTTGATGAATCAGCTTAACCCCCCTCCCCTCCTATTGTAATTCCTCATGCTGATGAGGAATCTGCTCAGCCTCCCTCCCCCTATGAAACAACTTTTGTCGAAGAAGGCACTGCTGAGCAAAGGGTTTTACATGAAGAAGACCTTGTTGTTGGAATGCCCACCCAAGTCACACAGACAATTTCCAGCTTATTGCATAGGGTTAAGGGCCGACGCAGTCGTAGGAAAAAGGTTGTAAGCTCCCCTTTCACTCCCTTTGAGTATAAACGAAGAAAAACAACACAGGATATTGATGAGCAACCTTAGGTCGATGAACTAATGGCTGAGGAAGAGACTACCACATCATTAAAACAAACAATTATACAAATTTTAGATATTGTAGAGCAACTACTTGATACTGCTGCCACATCAGAAAAGCCAATTGTTGATAAGTCATCAACCACAAAAGAGCCCAAGATAAATATCTCATCACCAACAACTAAAACATCCTTGCAGATTGTGGTATATGAACCTCCAGTACATGCACAATTACCAGTTGCAGTGGACGTAGTTGAAACAACGGTATATCTAACCTACTTTGTAATAATTTATTATATATTGTTTAGTACATTATATATTTCAACAGCTTTGTTTATGTGTAGTCCTCACTGACGGAGTCGTACATAGATTTTTCTAGTGAGTAACATTCGAGTTGTCATTTCATTACAAGTATATTAATGTGAAGTGATACATATATTATGCGTACTTTTCAAGAATGACTTTATTGTCCACCTAAAAGACAGTTCAATCTATATTGATCGGGGTATGATGGATGATGTACTGTGCAATGGATGGATTGACAATGACCAGATGGATGCATTAGCACTTCATAAGAGGAGGACTCAAAATCCAACCTCATTCTGGTGATATCTATATGTCTCATCTTTATACTATGTATATAAATAAAATAATTGACGTCATTAAATTTTTTTACAGTCATTGATAATAATAAAAATGTGTAAATTCATGCAAGGCTATCATAAAATGCAGGGTGGTGACGACTTATGTTTTTTGGGCCACATCACGAAGGAAGCGGTGAAAAATGTTAAGATCGTCTTATTTCCTATTGTGGAGAACCAGCATTGGATATTGTTGATTGCTGACTTGAAATATAAGAAATGAAGAATATATGATTCATTACCCAACAAAATGCATAAGGCAGTCTGCGAACGTGTTGTAAGTATATGCCACATAAAATGTCAATCCCTTTCTGATTTTTTCAAATGCAATAACAAATGCTTCATCAACCTTTGTATATATCAATGTTTGCAGCGGATGCTAGACTATGTTTTGGTATGAGGAAACCAACAACATGGGGCTTGTTAATGGTTAAGGGTGTACCAACTCAAAGTAACAACATTGACTACGACATGTTTGTCTGTAAGTACATCGAAAGACTAGTTCAGGCCAGCCTAGTTGATTGGAGCAAAGAGCTGCTTTGGCAGGAAGAAATGGCAAGATTTCAGGCAGAATTAGCATATGGACTTTGCATTTGGTTTTCATCTGTTAAATAAGATTGAACTGATGTGTTTTCTTTATTGTATTAGATAGATTGTCAATCAAACGTTAATATCAACTGTTGTGTTTGTGGTTGTACTGCGAATGAAACATTAATCTCTGCGTGGTTTGGTTGTATATTATTTTATGTACATGTTTTATTAGAATGTTACATCGGTTGTACCTCCATTTTATTATGGTGGCATTTATGACATATTTGATTTTATCTCTCAATGTTGTTGTATTGTGGTTTTACCTCTGCAGTATTCCCATTGTATTCTAATATCTTGTGCAACGAATGCAGTCTTATTAGAATATGCCGCCAATAATATAACAGATTTATTATTTCAAGAAATATAAATAGAATTTAACAACATAATATTACAGTTTTATTATTACAAGAAATATACATAGATTGTATTGTGGTTTTATTTCAGCGGTATTGTAGTTTTATTATAATATAATGGTCTACGACCACAGTTTTTAAAAATATAAGGTTGTACTTCGGTATTTTTACAATCGTGTTCTACGACCGCTGATTTTATTGGAATATGCCGCCAGAGATTCTAATCAAACCAGGCAGAGCGGCAGAAAGAAACTCATATTATGGCAACCGCACTAGTCGTACTTTGGTATTTTTACGGTCATGTTCAGGTTGTATTCTTATATAGTATTCCACAAGCACTGGTTTTTTTGGAATATACCACCAGAGATTCCAATTAAACTAGACAGAGCGGCAGAAATAAACCCATCTTATGACAACCGCGCTGGTCGTACTTTGGTATTTTTACGGTCATTTTCTGGTTGCATTCTTGTATAGTGTTCCACGAACGTCGATTTTATTGTAATATGCCGCCAGAGCTTCCAATCAAATTAGACGGAGCGGCAGATATTTTATCAAGTTTTTATCTACAGCGGTCGTACTTTGGTATTTTTACGATCGTGTTCAGGTTGTATTATTTTATTGTGCTTATCACGAGCACTGGCTTTATTAGAATATGCCACCAAAGATTCCAATCAAACCAGGTGGAGTGGTAGAAATTTTATCAAGCTTTTATCCGCAACAGTCATACTTTGGTATTTTTACGGTCGTGTTCAGGTTGTATTCTTGTATAATGTTCCACGAGCGCTGATTTTATTGGAATATACTGCCAGAGATTTCAATCAAACCAGGCGGAGCGGCAGAAATAAATTCGTCTTATGGTAACCGCGCTGGTCATACTTTGGTATTTTTACGGTCGTTTTCAAGTTGTATTCTTGTATTGTGTTCCACAAGCGCTGGTTTTATTGTAATATGCTGCCAGAGCTTCCAATCAAATTAGGCGGAGTGGTAGATATTTTATCAAGTTTTTATCCGCAGCGATCATACTTTGGTATTTTCATGGTCGCATTCAGGTTATATTATTTTATAATGCTTATCACGAGCGTTAGCTTTATTGGAATATGCCGCCAGAGATTCCAATCAAACTAGGTGGAGCGGTAGAAATTTTATCAAGTTTTTATCCGCAGCGGTCGTACTTTGGTATTTTTACGATCGTGTTCAGGTTGTATTCTTGTATAGTGTTCCACGAGCATTAGTTTTATTGGAATATGCCGCCAGAGATTCCAATCAAACCAGGCGGAGCTACAGAAATAAACCCGTCTTATGGCAACCGCGCTGGTTGTAATTTGGTATTTTTACTGTCGTGTTCAGGTTGTATGCTTGTATAGTTTTTCACGAGCGTTGATTTTATTGGAATATGTCGCCAGAGATTCCAATGAAATCAGGTAGATCGACAGAAATAAACCTGTATTATGACAACTGCGCTTGTTGTACTTCGGTATTTTTATGCGACAATAATAAACCCTTTTTAAAACGATAATATTACAATAGACGTAAACAATAATAAACCCATAATAACTCTTGAATAAAACAACAATAATGCAAATGTATGTTTCAACTTAAACAACAGTAATAAGACAATAATAACTCCTGAATAAATAGTCTGTTGCAGTTAAAACATTAAATATAATGATAAACCCTGTGTGTCCATTTATAAACTTGTATATGCCCATTAAATGTTCTATATATTATCATATATGTCCATTAATAAGCTCGTATATGTCCTTGTTTGTTGTGTTTCAGAAAATTTATGTTCATTGATAATATTAATGAGTTAATGTGAGGAAATAAGTATAGATCAAAGAGTAAAAAATTCAGCAGCATCGATTTCAAAACTTGACTAAACTGATCCGCCATTGAAAAAAAAATTGGATCACATTCTGGAATGATATCATGACTTGAAACAGTATCTTTCTCCTTTTCTGTATACAATATTACATGTTAGGTGAATCAAATCAGCACTTAAGATTATAGGTAACATTTACTTTTGATTCCTTTATTTTTTTTCCAGTATCCTTTTAACCTTGAATTAGTTATTCCTTTTAGGTGAATCTTCGTGGGATCATTCACATTTCACTCTTTACTCAGTGTCTTCTTCTTTGATTTTGAATTTTTCAGGGGTTCTCGTCCACTCATTATGGCTTCGACATCGATTGTAAGTTTATTAAATGCCTCCAACACTAGCTTCTCGACAAGTTCATGACCTCGCGTTCTGGTGTCGATCTGGTATGCACATTTATGAATGTGATTGAGATAGATGAGTTCACTTGCAGAATTTGACAATATTTCTGGCACCTAACAATGTGCATAATCATAACTGTTATATATGTCCCTTTTAGTATTAATAGACCACCGAAGTAATATATATTTATCAGAGATTTTTGTAACATTTTTTGTGCTGAAGAACCCTTGAAGCGTGATCACATAATAATCTCATCATTTCAAATTTTTTACAACTACAGGTAATATCAGAATTACCTCTGTCCAATTTAACAATCCAGGGTCTGTCTCTGTCCTTATTATCGAGAGTTTGGATATGAAATTCTGAATTCATATTAGCGGAGCACTCCACAGTAAGCCCACACAAACCATGTAGAAACTATGCTTCAAGCATTGAATATAACTTTTTTGTGTAAAATATAACAACTCGTCTCAACACGGGACAACTTTTTACGGTGGGAGAAATTGCAAACTGCTGACATTTAAAATCTTTATCCTTCTCATTTCTTCTCCAATCCTTCATTACATTTTCAAGACCCAAAAAACATTCGGTTAGAATGTTTGTTGCCTTGGAGACACCATGACAAATCTTATTCGTGGACTCACTTATTTGCGCTGATAGAATCCCCATTCCAAAAATTTCTTTATTGAAGGATCACTTATGCCTAATATTATACAATTCATCCAACCACACATTCTCGTGTAGGTTTCTTTTCTCGATCATTTCACCCTAAATTTCTTCGAACTCCTCTTCTAAGTCACATCTGCTTAGGCATTTATAAAAAAGATCATTGACTCTCTTGCTACTGACGTCACAATGAACTTTTGAAGATAATTTCTTGTAAATGTGTCACTGACATAATCTATATCTGGTGTGCAGAAGACACTCTTCAATGGCTTAAGACATTGCTTGATCCTGGTCAGTGAATATTGTTATTGGATGCTTGTTATCCATTATACGAATAAAGACTTTGAATAACCACTTGAATGATTCAATCGTTTCATTTGACAAAAAACCAATACAAAATAGAACATTCCGCCAATGGTGATTCACACCGACAATCGGAGCACAACATGAATTGCATTTATTCAGTCTATAACTTGTATCAAATATTATTACATCCTCAAAACAGTCATAATCAATCCTGGACATCCCATCGCACCATAAAAAATTTACCAAACAACCCGACTCATCAATTTGAAAGTCCCATGCAAACATTGAATTCTCCGCTTGCCGCGTAGTGAACAATTGTATGAGAGAATTAGCATCCCCTAATTCAATTTGAACTATTCTCTCTCTTTGTATGAAATTATACGCATCCCTCTTTGTGCAATCAAGATTCTCCACTTCTCCGACCTCAGTAGCGAGGACTCTGAATGCATCACTAGTTATAATCCCTGATTTTGTCATTGATCTGAGGATATCACCACTGATGTCACACATATTTCTGCTGGAACACAATAGATGCTTGTCACCGTCCTCCGCCAACAGATGGTTGTGACTTTCTATGAATTTCTTTACCGACCAGTTGCCTTCTAAATCAACGAAATATCGGATCATGGTTGGACAACCAGTCCTTGTGTCCGCTCTTTTGAACCTCGCCGTGATAGTGTCCTTCAACTCTTTCTTGAAACCGGCCTTACCACAAACAAAGTCCATTGTCTTAAGCTTCTTTGAATTCGACCAGAAACCACTGTGTTCCTTTCGCACAGTAAATCCAATATGGTGTGCATAAACAATACTGTTCATAGGCTTCCTTCTCATTGTGGACAACCGCATGAAGCAATTTCTCTGTCTCGGGTAACAGGAAATTTAAACATCAGTATTAGCACCCCAAAATAAAATTAATACAAGGTTACAGTACATAAATAACACTATGATAATACCATAATATAACCTAAATAACACCATTACAATGCCAATACAACAGACCAATCAAATGCCGCCGTAAAGAAATGTTACTAGCATCATCGTTACAAGCCTATAATAGACACATAACACCGTGATAAAACAAAAATAACACCACATTACCACCCCACCATATAAAAGACCTTACAGGCAAAAAAACACACGCATAACATCACAATAAGACAAGCATAACACAAGCATAACACCATTAAACATCAACATAATACACCAAAACAAAATCAAGTCAGTAGATCCAATATTACCTTAATAACACTATGATACTACCAAACTAACACCAAATCCCCACGACAGTAACATTACAAGCAAATGATAATGTAACACTTTGACACAATTACGACGACGAGAATAGCTACCCATTAACCCCATCACGACGACGAGAACAACACTTCATTATGATAGTTATTTAACCCACTAAAACTATGAAGAACAATCAGAAATGAAAAACAACTCTAAAAACAACCAGTATATCACCTTGATATTACCTAAATAACACCACATCCCACCATAACCAAAACTTAGCATTACACATCAGATAAAAACAGAGTAAACTTCATTAACAATACAAATATTCCTTAAAACCTAAATCTGCAATCAAACAAGTATAACCTACCTGCCGAATTCCTTCTGCCGCATCTAAACTCTGCTCATTCTCATGATTCTCAAAAATATTTTGAGATTCCAGCTCATTGTCACGTTTCTCGTAAGTATTTTGAGACTCCAGCAACATTTCATCGTCAAGAATTACTTCCATCGAACCAGATCCAACGAATACAAATGAATCCTAGAAAGACAACAAAATGAGAATATCCCGAATCCCTATAGCTAAAGAAGACAAAATACCACTTTTCTGCAATTGGTGGGAATCGAAAATGACAAAAGTGCATTTTTTTTTGGTTGGGCGGGATTCGGGCCGGGTCGGGCGTCATATAATAAAGTTTTTAACCTATATAATAATAGTGGGGCAGGATTCCACGTGTCAGTTTCTAATTGGGTACCGCATGCAAGCTTGCATGCGTTGCACGTATGAAATAAAAATTCCTTCGCGACAAGGTTGTCAAAACAGCTCCTTCGGCTCATTATTTCGCTTATATTTGATTTTGATTGCTTTATTAAGGAAATGAGTCAGGCATATAAATAATTTTTTTAGGAGCTAAATATAAATGAATGAACACGATTAAAAATTTATTTGCTTGTATTCGGCTCATTTTAACTCGAAACAATAATATAAAATATATAAATATAATTTTTTTTGTATTATTTTTTAAATATTTTAATTGATTATAAGGCTACAATAATTCATAATCAATTATAATTATTAATTTAAAAAATAGAATAAAAATATATTAATTTTTTTTAAACAGAATATTTTGAATCTCTATCCTTAACATCCTATGATTAAGGCTGTCAAAATGATTCGTTTTTCACAAATAGCTCGTGCTTGGCTTGTTAAACAACAAGCCAAACACGAACAATTTTTTTTGGCTCAATATACAAATGAGCTAAACACAAACTGTGATATTTTTTAACGAATCAAACACAAGTCGAGCCTCAAGCTGTGACTCGTTTACAACCCTAGTAGTGCTGTGAGCAATTTGGTCAAATCAATTACAATAAAAAATCAAAATATTAAATTAATTAAAATTTTATAAAATTGAATCGATTGAATAGAAATTTAAGATATGTTTGGGGCTGCTGCAACTTATTAAAAAACAGCTGTAAAGCCGCTGAATAATAATATGATGCTAAAAAAGCTACAACAACTATTACATTTTTTTTAAAAAAAAGTCATAGCGTTGCTAGAAAGTTGTCACCACATCTAATTAGGAGTTATGGGAAAAAGCAGATTTCAACGGCAGTTTACCTAAACAGACAAAACTGTGTTGTGGCATCGCATTGCCACCCAAAAAATATACTTAATTCAAAATAAATGATTTGGTTATAAAAAAAATCGAATTTTAGTCATAAATTATAGATCTTACATGTATGATATTAATTTAATGTCATAAATTAACACTAAATTTATCAGGTTAAATAAAAATTAAAATTTAATAAATAACCAAAAAATCAAATATTAAATTTTTAAAAATCAAAAGTCAAAATGCATTTTTTAAATCAAATTGAATTAAACAAATTTGTTCGATTCAATTATTTATTTTTCCTTAATTAAAATAAAGGTTATAAAATTTGTCACTTAATTTTATCAATCAATTTTTAAAATTATTAATTTTAAGATATTTTATTTGAAGTTATTATTAAAATAATACATATAACTTTAATAATAATTATTGCTTAACATGTAGTTATTAAAATAATTTACCAAGTTATTCAAAATATGAATGTGGATATTAATTTAGATTTTTTTTATTTATTAATTTAGAAAATAATTTATGATCAATCAAAAAAGTTATATATTAGTAAATCATTTTGAGATGTAAGGTCTTTTATTGTTTGTGCGCATAAACTCTGTAAAGACCTTGTATAGAGAAAAAGAGAGAAATAAATGTGATTCTTAAGAGAGAATCTTAGAAAATGTATTGAATATTTTTCTCTGATGAAACAGAAAAATTTGGTCAAACAAAAAATTAAGAGTGAGAAAGAGAGGAATTCCCATTTGAAAGCAAAAAAGTCGAGAGAGTCCCTATCTCATACCAGTCTTCCCCCCAAAGTTTTGATGAAAAGAATATGATAGTGGTGCTTGCTAGACAATGTCAGCACGATGCCCATCCCTAATGTATTCATGAAAAGATGGGGTCCTAAGTGGCAACACTTTTATTAATAGATTGATAGATATTCTTACTAATTATAATAAGCCTCTTTGTTAGCCGTCATTGCACAAGCTAGCTAGGCTATCTTTTCAGAAGAATATATACAATCACTTCAGCGTACAAGCTCTATTCAACTATTTCGACAAATCGCTCAATTTAATCACTTTGACAAATAATTTTATTCAACAAAATTTATATAAATTCTTAATTAAAACACTTTCTTCACCAAATTTCATTTTTAAGTACTTTCATAATTATCTTCTTTTTATTTGAAAAAAAAAAAACTTAGGCCATATAAAACTCAAATTTATTCATGTTTATGAGTCGATATTATGGCCATCGTATAAAAAATTAAAATATTCAAAACGGGTTTAAGAAAATCATTTATAGAAAAATTATATTAAGCATGCTGATCAACCATATTAACCTTGAGTTTTTTTTTTTAATTTAAAATGTTTTTAAAAGTATATATATATATATA
>NW_018165208.1:181302-189875 GCF_001263595.1 Phalaenopsis equestris
ATATATATATATATAATATCAATTGTGCCATTTTTCTTATTATTAATATTTTTATTAACGAGAGATCAGAAAAATCACAATAAAAGAGAATATTATTATCTCATAAAATCTTATTTATCATGATTATGAAATTTAAATAATTACAACAAAAAATAGCTATGAATTAAACAAATTTGTCTTAAAATTACTGTTATGTTGTTTTTATTTTCTTTTATAAATTTATATGAAAAAGCGATCAAATGAAAAAAGGGTTAATAACAGATGAAATAATCTTCACAAATTGGTCACCATAATTATCATAATGGAAGCTGCAATAATTACAAAATTATAGTGGGCACTGTAAATTGTCATCAATTTTCTTACAATTACCACACTCCAAAAGTTTTTCAAATCACTTAAGGCTCCGTTTAAGAAGGCTTACGTTCGAAGGCACTCGTCACCACCGCCGGAGAAAGACATTTGGCCACCGAACATTTTCGGAACGTCTCCGGACGCCAAAGTGGAAGAACGAGGAAATTTTGTCATTTTAGAATGCTCCTGAGGAGTCATGTTCCGCGACGGGACTTTTCAAGGAGCTCCGCCTTCAAACGGAGCCTAAGTTGATTTGGAACACGAGTATTACACTAGTTAACTCGAGCTCTAAATTATCATCATATTTATTATTGGACTGAATATAGACACTCCTACATGAAACTAATAACAGTCAATTATATAAATGATTTGATCACAACAAGAAATACCTGAAATATCAATTAATTGCCTTAATCAAGATGCGCTGAATAGTGAAGACTTAAGGAAATGATAATTTGACATAAAACATAATAAAAAGATGAAGAGTGTAGTTGACGTAGTTCTAGCCATTAGCCAACGGTTATTAGAGCCTTTGTATCAGTGTTTCAAAAAGATTATTGATTGTAAGAGAACTTAACTTGTATTGTAAATGATATGAATTTAGGGACATTTCCGGACGTACCACAAAATTCTTATGTATTTACATATATAACACTTAAGCTCTACTTTTTACATTAATATCACGTAAATCTTTTATATCACATTAAAAATACTACTATTTTAACTTTTAAAAAGGGAAATGCACATTTTCATGCATAGGTGAGGTGTCATATATTTAAAAATTAAAGTTTAGGTGTTACATATGTAAATACAAAGGAATTAAGTGTTATGTATGTAAATCTTCCTTTGTATTTTTATAGCTTGAAGCCAGTGTCATCAGATGTGTGGCAAGCATAACCAAAATATTCCTATTTAATGTGCATTAGTAAATTTTCTTTAAGACATATAGGAGTAAGAAATTAAAATTTAATCATGACTGATCTTAAAGACAAGAAATTTATCTTGAATTCAGTATAATATATGAGTACATGATCATAAATTGTGTTGCAATTATTGCTGAAGAGATTCAATGATTTCGAAATTCTTCACCATTAAATTCTGGTCAGGATATACATACCCTTTTGTTGGGGGAAGATTTACATGCATGCCACTCAAATCTTTTTTATTTCCATATCTAAAACCTAAACTTCAATTTTTATGTATCTTACCTATATGCATGAACGGTTGTATTTCACCCTCTAGAAGATAAAATAGTATATTTTTTATGTGATATAAAAGATTTGGATCGTACAAATAAAAAAAACAAAAGAAATTTAAGTTTTTGATGTGAAAATAGACAAGAATTGGGTGGTATGTATGGATGCAAATGCCCTCTTTTCATTTTATAACCAAGCCATCTAGTTTAGAGTGATTGCAGGGATATAGAAATAATAACTATCTTCAGATCTTGAAGAAATTTAGAAACAATAAGAAGCATCATTATTATTTACAAAATTAACGCCCAAATATACAGTTAGAAATTTGACAAAAGCATAAAATAGGAGTCGAAATTTTTGTTGTTGTAAATTTCTATATTTTTACAGGAATAACAAAATAGCAGAACAATCTACTTCCAAAGGCTATGCAATAACAAGAAGTGGCATTTACGCTTTACATATCGAAATCTTCTTTATTCACAAAAGTAACACTAAAGTGATGCTAAGAAAGTCTTTGTAAGAATGTTACCAATCTGATGCTAAGTTGGGATATAACTTAGCTAAACAACGCGTCCATTGACCTTCTCAGAGACGAAGTGTCTGTTAATCTCTATATGTTTGGTTCGATCATGGTCCATCAGAATCTTTGAAATATTGATGGTTGGTTGACAATCATTGAATATCTTAATAGTTCTTTGGTTCTCCATGTGAAGTTCCACCAGTTCACAAATTCCTAGGGCAAGTTTCTACACTGTTTATTGCCACCACAACTTGCATTTTACTTCTCCAAGTAACAAGGTTACCCCATACAAATGAATAGTAACCCGTGATAGCTCTTCTATCATTCTGTTGTCCTACCCAGCTAGCACCAATGTAGACTTCAATATCACGGTTCTCAATCTTCTTGAATAGCAATCCACATACTTGAATCATCTTTAGATGCCTTAGGATTCGAAACACCACTTCTAAATGATCTTCATTCGGACCGTTCATCCTGACTCACTATACTACAAAAAAAGAAATGATAGATCTTGTATCCGACAGATAAATAAGTTTCCCAAAAAGTATATGATACGCCCATTTTTCAACTGAGGTGTTATCCTCTTCTTTCGATGGTAGTCGATTGGGATCCATAGGAGTATCTGTCGGTTTGCATTCGAACATTCGAGTCTAATTTAATAAGTCAAGGATATATTTTCTCTGGGGTATGACAATGCCTCATTTGAATCTAGCCATTTTCATTCCCATAAAATATCTTAAAGTTCCAAGATCTTTGCTCTCAAACTCAGAAATCATTATTCTTTTGATTGTTTCAAATTCCCTTATGTCATTGCCTAAAAGAATAATATCATTTACATATACGATAAGGATGACCATCATACCTTCTTGATTTGATTTCACAAATAAAATATGATCAGCCCGACACTGATAATACCAATTAGCAAGAATAGTCTTGGTGAATCTTTTAAACCATGCTCTGAGAGATTGTTTAAACACATATAATAATTTCTTTATTAGTTATTTAATCCTAGATGTATCTCCATATACACTTCTTCCTCGAGATCCCCATTAAGAAATACATTTTAATGTCTACCTATAGTAAGGATCAATCCTAGTTGACAACTACTAACAATAATACTCTTAACTATGGGTGTCAATTTGGATCAGTTGGTTGGTTTCGAGTTTGACCCGAAAATGACCCAACTCTAATAGGGTCACAACCTGAACCTGACTCGAATAATAAACGGGTCGAAAATTAAGACCTGGTCCCAATCCGAACCCGAGCTTGACCCGCTAACTCAAACCTGACTCAAAATTGCAAGCTTATTTGGGTAATGTTTGGATTTTCAGGTTCAACCCGAACACGGCCCGAATAATAAACTGGTCGAATTCTTTGACCTAAATTCTACTCGAATCGTGTTGGTGTGTCGAGTCAATTTTTGACATCCCTACTCTTAACTGTGTTGGGTTTCACCACTGGTGCAAATGTCTCTTAGTAGTCGATCTCATAAAACTGGTGCAAATGTCCCTATACACCCATCTGTTTTGTAGTTAATAGTGAATACCAATTGCACTCTACAATTCTTTTCCCAAGTGGCAAAGTTGTTATGGTACATGTACCAATCTTTTCAATGGCAAACATCTCTTCTTGTGCTGCCTTTTTCCAAAGAGAAATAGATAAGACTTCTTGTGTTGAAATTGAGACCTGAACATTATCCAAGTTTTGACAAAAGATTTATAAAAGGATAAAACTTTTCATATGTGTCATAAATTTTTCTATCTAGTATTTTGTGCATTCCTGTGCACCTTCCTCTTGGTGTTCATGATGTGTTCACCCAATCTCTGTGTATATACTTGTGGTGTAGAGTTGGTTATGGTGATTTACGTTCTTAATTTTGCATAATATTTATTACATGTTCACTGTGTTTTTACTTTCTGGTGTACACGAGTTCTTGGCTCTTGGTGGGAGCTGTGGGCCACAAGTTGTGTTGTACCATCAACATTCTGAATACTTTCTGGAACTGTTGATTGAGTATATGAAGAGAACTCACTATGAGCATCTGTTCAAATGTTGAGATGCACCAAAATTTACTATCCATTTCGGTGATCATATGGTAGATATAGAGGTAAGAGAGCATGTGTATCACGAGTACCTTTGGCTGAGTGAGCATAAATATCATTGCTCCCCTTGGATGACGATAAGGTGGATGCATCCTCAGTCACATCACTTGCCTCTCTACTTCCACTTCAATATTTCTAAGAGCTCATGATCCTCATCGTTAAAGACTACCCTGTCTCTCCCTCATTCTCCGCTGCCATCAGATTCACCTGATGGTCCCCTCTTCCACCCCTTTGGCCCCCATGATTACGACCACGACCTCTAGACTGTCCACGTCCACTTGTCTCTCTCCTTGGGTGGCTTTGGACAAGCATTGCTCAAGTGTCTCACTTCTCTACGGTTGTAGCACTTGTCGGTCTCCCCTCAACACCTGTCATACCTGAGCTCGAGGTATCCAAAGTTGATAGTGTACTTGGAAGTCCACTCGGCTCAGAGTGTGACATCATGGGACTCTCCTATATCTTCGCGACGATGGTCTCATCTAATGAAGGAATCATTGCCTGGGCTAAGAAGACCAATATCCTCTGATCAAAGGCCGGTTTTAGATGAGTCAGAAACTGCATAGTCCACATCAGTGCAAAAATCTTCCCCTTCTTACACCTCAGATCACCAAGGCTTGAGATAGGTGAGAAGTAATCAAGATATTGCAACAGCCGCCCCAACTCTATGTAGTACACCTGAATCGATCTATCACTCTGTACCACTACCTCTATGCAACTAGCTCCTTGTATGAACCCGACTAAGACCTTCAGAACTTTGGGAACGATCTTCCCCAGAAGATCCAATCAATGATCTCTCGCACTATCTCTGTCTCCTAACATCCTTAATCACAAGGATAAGTCTAAAGCACACAAAACACACACGACTTCCTGCAAGTTTGTGCGATTAGCTTTGCCTTTGAGAGAAAATTTACAACCCCAAAAGAAACGATGAAGAAAATTGTGGAGCTTCATTCAAACCAGTGTTAGCCTTTCGAGGGACGAGCGAAAGCATCTGAAGTGGACGCGAGAGACAATAATCAGAAGGATTCACGCGAAATCAGGGCAACATCTTTGTTTTACATGGATCTAGAACCGCGGAATCGAGCATAGGAATTGAGAGCGTATTCGAGCGACAGTACTTGAAAGGAATAGTGTGATATCCGTGCAGCTGGAACGAACGAAAGCAGCTTGGATAGAGGGAAGGAATTCAGAGTAAACTTGAGCATGCAACAATTTTGAGATTGGGGATTTCTCCCCTCAATGTGTGCTCATACCGCTACCATCGGGTATAGAAGACTAAGATTGAGATATCGATCCGAAAGATGTTAGAGGCCGAGATCATACAACCTAGTGTGAATCCCTTCTCTAGCCCTGTCTTGCTATTTAAGAAGGATGAGAGTTGATGTTTCTATGTGGATTATTGAGCAGTGAATAAAAAAAGTAGTACTTGGCAAATATTTCATCTCGACGACTGATAAGCTACTTGACAAGTTGTTTGGGCAGCAGTATCCTTTCGAATTGACTTGAAGTTAGGGTACCAATAGATCTAGGTATGACCATAAGATGCGCACAAAACAATATTTCGAACTCATGATGGTCACTATGAATTTCTGATTAAATAGAAAAGATTGTTAGATAAGGATGCCACATCAGAATCAAACAACTTGATTCAATAGTCTTTTCTTTTTTTCACCTTGAGGTCAAGGTGATTTTCTTAGAATGAATTATTGTTATGTCAGTGCCTAAGAACAATCTAATAGTTTATTATTTATTATCATGGGTTTAAAATAGGGCTTCCTATGCTTAAGGTTAGGGTATGCTTGAGATTGTGGTCTTGAATTTTAGGTTTAGGATTGTTAGAGATAACCTTCGTCTTGAATTATAGGTGTTGGGAGAGATCACTTACCTCTCACACTGTAGGTATTTATTTTTATGTATTAGAGTTGTGTTGTTGTATTACTAAAGAAAAATATTTTGTTTGCCCAAATTTCTGTAGAAAATTTGGTTCCAAATCATATCATATATTTACTATTTGAAGTGGGGCAACCTATTTTGCATCAAGCCTTAAGATAAATAGTATTTTGTTATGGGCCAATTGAATAAGGGGTTCAAAGATATGCTTGCAATTGGCTAACCATTAATTTTGGTGGACAAGGAGAGATGGAAACCTGGATTTATTTTGCCATGCAACCTTATAAGTTTCCTTCTTATGTTCCCTCCTGTAGCCTTGTTTTGCCTTTTTTGTTTCATCTGAGAGTTGCTTTGTAGTATGTGTAGCTTGATATTTGTCTATTGTATGATGCAACCGAATGTGTTTGGGTTAGTTCCTAGTAGCTGACCTAATGTGGTTTGGTTAAGCCTGAAGTAGTTCAATGGTATGTTGTTTCACAACATGGAGATGAATTCAAAATAACGAAAACATACTGAGCTTTCTTTTTCATCGCCCAAAGTTAAACGTAAAGAAACATGTTTTCATATATCTGATTCTTTTTTGGTGCATTCCGGACTGTTTTCTAATTAAATCTCTACTTTTTTATACTTAAGAAGCTGTAATACTTTTGATTTTTTCGTTTTGCACTGGTGCTAATGTGCTGCCTTTTAATCATTTAGGTGTAAATATGCAGTAGCTTATGTACTGTACATTTCCTTTTCTTTCTTTTAGAAGGGGGTTCTCTTTTTTTTAGCCTATTTGGTCAGAAAAAAGACAACAATAGCACGTCAGACTTTTTATGAGTAAAGTAGTGGATTAATGTTTAAAGATGATGAGAATAAGGAAAGATGGAAGCCATGTGAACTTCTTTTCTTGTGTCGAGGCTTTATGCATAGGTATGCCCCAGACTAGTATTGCACTAGTTTGCTTTAAATTAGGTTTGGAAATGAACCTAACTTTATTTGTTAATGAACTCTTAATCTCTAATAGTATGCTTTGAGATGTCGTTGTCTATTCTGCTTGGGTGCTTACACTGGGGTTATCAATTGAAGAGCTTATCTTATCTGCTATGGTTGACTTGCTTGTTTTAAGGAATGTCGCCGCCCACCACCAGTCATGAATGTATTGAGAAACAACCAATGAGAGTTTTACGAAGGTATTTTCGAAGAAAGAGCAAAATAATAACAATTTTTACCATGCTCTAGGTTAATAAGAACTCAAAACTAAATTCGTTTTAAGCAGATGCATAAAAGAAAAGCATTGTGGTCAAATAAAATATCTAATGGGATATGGACAAGTAAGAAAAAATTAGATTAATGTAAACGAATTTGATATTCACGAAGGTTAAAAAATGTTGAATAATTTGAATAGAAGCATTGAAAATCCTACATTTCATAGTAGTTGGGATACTCGTAGTCAAGATAATTATAGAGGAGAACTATGTATAGAGGAGAACTATGTTTTAAGTACAACAACAACAACAACAAACCTTTATCCCACTAAGTGGGATCAACTACATGAATCCTTTCTCTCAATTGCATCCTATTGAGTGTCATACTTTAATTTAATTCTAATAAATTAAGATCCTTTTTTACACAATATGCCCAAGTCTTTCTAGATCTTCATCTGCTTTCTTAACATAAGACGAATCTAAAACATCTACTCTCCTAATCGGATCATCAACTGGTTGATGTTTGATGTGACCAAACCATCTAGAATGACTCTTTCTTATTTTGTCCGCCAGTAGAGCTGCACCAACCCTATCACGGATATATTCATTTCACATTTTGTCTCTAAGTGTAAAGCCACTCATCCACCTAAGCATTCTCGTCTCGGCAACACTTAACTTAGTTTTATGCTTCTCTTGTAAAGGCCGTCATTCAATGCCATAGAGCATTGCAGGTCTCACTGCCATCTTATAAAATTTTCCTTTCAATCTAAGCGGTACTTTTCTATCACACAATAGGCCCAAAGCATTCCTCCACTTCAACCAACCAACTTGAATTCTACTAATAACATCCCCATCTATATCACCATCACTTTGAACAATAGACCCGAGATATTTAAAGCATTCACACCTTTTAATATTTTGATCACCCCATAGTTACAACTCAGTCACTAGAGCTACTACTACTAAAATTACATTTCATGTAGTCAGTTTTAGTTCTACTCAAACAAAGGCCTTTAAACTCCAATGTAGACCTCCATAATTCAAGTTTTTCTTGGGCATTCTCTCTAGTCTTATCCACGAGAAGGATATCATCAGCGAAAAGCATACACCAAGGTACATCCTCCTGTAAATGTAGAGTAAGAGCATCCATAACTAAATCAAAAAGATATGAGCTTAAAGCCGACCCCTGATATAATCCAACTGAAATAGGAAAATATTTGGTCAACCCTCATCTTGTTTAAACACAAGTAAAAACTCTAGTATACATATCTTTAATGACTTGAATATAAGTCATATCAACACCTTTCTTCTCTAGAACTCTTCA
>NW_018165208.1:189978-195148 GCF_001263595.1 Phalaenopsis equestris
AACCCTCTCAATGAATGTATAGCTTCCATAGTAGACCTGCCCGACATAAATCCAAATTGATTATGAGAAAACTTTGTCATATGTCTTAATCTATGTTCAATTACCCTCTCGCATAATTTTAAAGTATGACACATCAACTTAATTCCTCCCATTTATTCTTAAAAATGGGGACCAAAATACTCTTCTCCACTCCTCGAACATCTTTTTAGATTTTAAAATAATATTAAAAAGTTTAGAAAGCCAAGAAACTCCCAAATCTCATACATATTTCCACACTTCAATTGGGATATCATCAGGTTCTACAGACTTTCCACCATTGGTTCTATTTAAAGTCTCATCAACTTTTTTTTTACTAATGCGACGGTAAAAATAAAACTTTTTATTATTATTAACGATATTAAGATCATTAAGTTCGATCGTATTTTCAGAAACTTCACTAAAAGTTTATCAAAATAACTCACCCACCTATGTTGAGTATCTTTTTCTACGAAAAGCACTTTTAAAATTTCATCTTTAATACACTTTACTTGAATTAAATCTTTACTTTTCATTTCTCTTTGTTTGGCTAGTTCATACATATATTTTCACCATTTTTAGTATCTAGCCTATTATAAAAATCACTAAAAGCAAATTTTTAGTATCACAAATTGTTCTCGTACACTCCTTACGGACCATTTTAAGTAATAGAACAAAGTTATTATTGGACATGTTGATGTATAAAAGGTTGAGGAGAATTAGATCAACTTTGAAGCATTTTTTTTTTTTTTTTTGGATAAACTAAAAATAAAGGCTTCTTTTTAAAAACATTATTGTTAAATAGTCAAAAAATATGAATTTTCATGTAATTTAAATTGTTATGATATGGCAAATAATCAAGTACAATTAGAATAAATTTAATAGACAGTGTGAAGAGTATGTGGTGTTGAGACTTGAGTATATTGAGTTTAATAAGGATATACATAGTCAAGCATTGAAAGCCATAATATTCGAGGAATAAAATTGTGGAGTAAACAAAGAATATTCAATTATAGTAAGGTCATGCCAAGGTTCAAATTCAATTGGTGTAGAAAGTTCTCTTATATATTGTACATTTAGAAACAAAAATTATTGCTCAAGAAAACCTCCTTCATTTCATTAAGGACGAGCTTATATAGAGCCTTAAAAGTTACAATATTTACAAATAAATTCATAAACTTCATCTATTTACAGATAAAACCCTACATTAGATGGAAATCTCAATACTCGCCCTCAAGATAGACAAACTAAGCCCATCTTATCACATAACCTAAACAAATCTAATGAGCTAAGTCCTTTAATGAAGCAGTCAGCCACTTGCTCTCTAGTAGCTACATAACTTAGTACTAACAATCCGCTATTCAGCTTCTCCTTGATGAAGAATCTATCAATATCCAAATGTTTAATCTATCGTGTTGCACCGGGTTGTTAGCAATGATTATATCTGACTTGTTGTCACACCACAACTTCATTTGAGTTCTATGATCCACTTTGAGTTCAACCAACAAGGCTTTCAACCACATCATCAAGAAACTGCATAGCCCTCATCTGTGCAAAGATCCCACCCTTCTTGCGTTTCGGATCACCATAACTTGACATAGGTGAGAAGTGATCAAGATCCTACCACAACTGCTACAAGTCCATAAACCACTCTTTAATTGATCTGTCACCCTGAACCACTGTCTCTATCTCACGCTAAATCTGAAGCACTCTCACGATTCTCAGCTTGGCCCAATGTCGCTCACCTTTCAAATACAATTCACTGATGAGGCAATCAATGGAACGATCGAGTTGAGTAATCAGGTGTAAAGCAAAGCATGTGTGGTCCTCCACTCATCCATCTTAGTACTATCACTATTTGGATCGATCCCCATCAGGTATCATTCTAATCTCTTCCCAGCTAGAGCAGCCTCAATTCAACACAACCAACTAAGGTTCGTGGCCAGTCCATCAAGCTTCAGATCCACAGGAGGGAGATCAAGCTTCATTTGCATCGGAGCATGTGCTGAGATAATGGCTCTAGTCGAGACGCTAGCTCCTTGTATGAGCCTGACAAAGACCTTTGGAACTTTTGGGCTTTGGAACTTCAAGATCTATCTTACCCAGAAGTTCCAATTCTATACCTCATGCACCATCCTCACAGGAAATTATCATGTCATTCCTTCGAACCAAGAAAAACTTTGCCTCGCCTGTTACTTCCTGCCTAGAGCGCAAATCAACCGCAAAACACTACGAAACCAATGTTCGCTTGTCTAGTTTTGTAGAAGAGAACTCCAAGGGTCCGCTTCTATAGTTTCGCAGCAAAAAAAAACTCCAATAACGCCCGCGTCTTTGTCTTCTACTCCTCGCAAGAAGATCTCCTTGATGTATTCACAGTTAGGCAACTGTAGCACAATGATCCTGCCGCATCCTCCTTGCTCAACTCCGATCACAACTGTACTTCCATGCTGTTGTCGCCGCCCCAGGTAGCTTTGCGTCTCTGCATGCGTACACAAATCCTGGCTAGGTTTTTAGCACTCATAACAAATTGAATTATTTTGTGAAAAACCTTACTCATTTCATTACCACATCACCTTATATAGAGTCTTACAATATTGACAAATAAGTCCCTAGGCTTCTTCTATTTACAAATAGAACCCTACATTAGATACAAATCTCATCAAGTATGCATACAAAATAGGGGCATTTAGATACATGCCACCCAATTCCTATACATTTACATATTTAAACTTTATTTTTTACATTTATAAATGTTTCATATCACATTAAAAATACCGAAATTTTAACTTTTAAAAATTGAAATACAACTTTAATGCATGGGTAAGGCGGCATGTACATAGAAATTGAAGTTTAGGAGTTAGATATGTATATGCATATGTATGTAAATCTTCCTACAAAATATAAGATGATGATTACTACCAAGTTATTTGATGGTGTTCTCCAATAAAATCCTTGTAGAGCAGCCGGAAAGAGTTCTCCTGCTGCCAATACATACACAAAAAGCGCGTTCATGCCCATCCACTGAAGTAAAAGAGATGGCTTCCTAATATTTTTAACATCAACCTGCATGAAAAGAGAGTTAGCTGTCATTTTAAATTCGGTACTATATAAGGAAGATTAAGGATTGAGATTACGCTGATAAACAATTAGCAAACTTATAATAAATTTTATTAATAATTCTTAGAGGCCTTTGCATACATAGCACACAATTCTTATGTATTTACATATCTCACATCTAAACCTTCAAATTTACACAAATAGCACTTAAATCTTTAAATTCACATAAAAAATGACAGTATTATCCTTTTTTCATAGTGAAATCCACCTTTTCATGCATAAGATTAAAGCACCAAAGTGTTATATATGTAAATATGAAACTTTAGGTGTGAGATGACTGTACGATGCCATTGTAAGTTAGAGAGAGAGAGAGAGAGTGCTGGAGAGAGAAAGAGAGGGAGATGGGGAAGAGGGAATGGGGTCGAATAGAAAGAGAGAGAACAAAGAGGGTGAGATAGAAGTTAGAGGGGGAGAGGGAGAGGAAGGAGGGGACAAGTAGCAAGTTTTGAGCAAGATTTAACTAAAATCCAAAAGTCTTAGAATTCCTCATCTCCTTCACGGCTAATGGCACCGCCAATGCCATCTTCCCACAACTTCCTATGCAGCTCCCCCATATGTTGTTGATCGCATTGAGGCTATCTCACGCAAGCTCCTGACACGCCTTCCTCGCTTCTTTATCATAGAGGGTTTCAGTAATTTGGGTTGGAACCAGGAAAAATGAGATGGGAATGGGGGACTGGTAGTGCGGTACGAGTTTTTTTTTTTTTTTCCTTACTAATAAAATGAGAGCCGTAATGCCTTAAGCCTGAAAGCTCGTATTGAGGCGAGAGGGGAGGTCATATACTGAAATGGAATTGCCCCAGCTTCATACTATTTTAGAACATTAATAATTCATATATCGATCTAAGATCTTAACGAGATTGGAACCGGTGAAGTAACAAAATGCCATTGAGTTTTCGAAAACAAATGTAGAAGCAGGGGGTGATATGTGAAGTAGTAATTTGAGGACTACAAATTATTTGCAGAATCCCCAGAGGAAACCAGCGAAAAGCAAGATTATGCATAATTTGAGGATAGTAAACTCCATGCCATTTTCAGCAGATTGCCCAACTTGTCTCAATAGACCCGTTTAACCACCATCAATCAAAATATAGTACAAAATAGAGGGAGAGATGAAGTTTTCTATTGACATTTAAATTGTTGAGGAATTTTTATGATGGGAAAAGACGATCGGACAGGGAAACTCAATTTTAGTTTCATTTTTTATCACGAATAATTAATCATCCAAAATAATAATCGAAGAAGTCACTAACAAAAAAAATTAATTCAATTCCATTCCTACCTTGGCAATTCCAAAATCCCGGGCCAATTCATGACATGAAGTATCAAATCAAGTGTTATAGATGGCTTTCTAGAGGTGGTCTCGTAGATTCTAATGTGCAAATGATGCTGATTGGAGGCAACAAAGAAAACTATAGAATGTCCAATTTCTCAAAGATAATGAGAAAGTGAAGTTACCACAAAGCATTTGAAGAATAATTTATCATCTTAACCTTATCCTAACTATTTCGTGTTCGATTTATTAATAATTATTTTCTAGTCATACAATTGAGTACTGCATTGTGTTAACTTTTAGGGACATTTACATCCATGCCACGGAGGCAACAAAGAAAACTATAGAATGTCCAATTTCTCAAAGATAATGAGAAAGTGAAGTTACCACAAAGCATTTGAAGAATAATTTATCATCTTAACCTTATCCTAACTATTTCGCACCATTTTAACTTTTAAAAAGTGAAATACAGTTTTCAAGCATAGGTAAGGTGATTTATATGTAGAAACTAAAATTTAAGAGCTAAATATATAAATACATAGGAATTGAATGGTATGTCTGTAAATCTTCCTAATTTTTATTAGCACGCGTATTTCATTATAACTTCATGTCAAGTTGCTTTTGGAGTTCCTATAAAATACCCGCAACTGCAGGAAGTTTTGTGCGGAGAGTGAATGAGCCAAAGCACAGTTTGCTTCTACATTGTAGCCCCAATACTACGCATAAGGAGTATATATCGACTCTTAAGGACTCATATGACCCTTT
>NW_018165208.1:195248-208506 GCF_001263595.1 Phalaenopsis equestris
ATTGGGATATCATCAGGTTCTACAGACTTTCCACTATTGGTTCTCTTTAAAGCCTCATCAACTTCTTTTTTACTAATGTGACGGTAAAAATAAAACTTTTTATTATTATTAACGATATTAAGATCACTAAGTTCGATCGTACTTTCAGAAACTTCACTAAAAAGTTTATCAAAATAACTCACCCGCCTATGTTGAATATCTTTTTCTATGAAAAACACTTTTAAATTTTCATCTTTAATACACTTTACTTGAATTAAATCTTTAGTTTTCATTTCTCTTTATTTGGCTAGTTCATACATATATTTTCACCCTTTTTAATATAATTTCATGTCTCGCCTGTTACTTCCTGCCTAGAGCGCAAACCAACCGCAAAACACTACGAAACCAATGCTTGCTTGTCTGGTTTTGCAGCAGAGAACTCCAAGGGTCCGCTTCTATAGTTTAGCAGCCAAAAAAAACTCCAATAGCGCCCGCGTCTTTGTCTTCTATTCCTCGCAAGAAGATCTCCTTAGTGTCTTCACAGTTAGGCGACTGTAGCACAACGATCCTGCCGCGTCCTCCCAGCTCAGCTTCGATCACAACTGTACTTCCATGCAATTTTTCCATGCGGTTGTCGCCGCCCCAGGTAGCTTCACGTCTCTGCATGCGTACGCAAATCCTGGCTAGGTTTTTAGCACTCATAACAAATTGAATTATTTTGTGAAAAACCTTACTCATTTCATTACCACATCACCTTATATAGAGCCTTATTCTATTTACAAATAGAACCCCACATTAGATACAAATCTCAACAAGAATGCATACAAAATAGGGGCATTTAGATACATGCCACCCAATTCCCATACATTTACATATCTAAACTTTATCTTTTACATTTATAAATGTTTCATATCACATTAAAAATACCGAAATTTTAACTTTTAAAAACTGAAATACACCTTTAATGCATGGGTAAGGCGGCATGTACATAGAAATTGAAGTTTAGGAGTTAGATATGTAAATGCATATGTATGTAAATCTTCCTACAAAATATAAGATGATGATTACTACCAAGTTATTTGATGGTGTTCTCCAATAAAATCCTTGTAGAGCAGCCGGAAAGAGTTCTCCTGCTGCCAATACATACACAAAAAGCGCGTTCATGCCCATCCACTGAAGTAAAAGAGATGGCTTCCTAATATTTTTAACATCAACCTGCATGAAAAGAGAGTTAGCTGTCATTTTAAATTCGGTACTATATAAGGAAGATTGAGGATTGAGATTACGTTGATAAACAATTAGCAAACTTATAATAAATTTTATTAATAATTCTTAGAGGCCTTTGCATACATAGCACACAATTCTTATGTATTTACATATCTCACATCTAAACCTTCAAATTTACACAAATAGCCCTTAAATCTTTAAATTTACATAAAAAAAGACAGTATTATCATTTTTTCATAGTGAACTCCATGCCATTTTCAGCAGATTGCCCAACTTGTCTCAATAGACCTGTTTAACCACCATCAATCAAAATATAGTACAAACTAGAGGGAGAGATGAAGTTTTCTATTGACATTTAAATTTTTGAGGAATTTTTATGATGGGAAAAGACGTTCGGACAGTGAAAATCAATTTTAGTTTCAATTTTTATCACGAACAATTAATCATCCAAAATAATAATTGAAGAAGTCACTAACAAAAAGAATTAATTCAATTCCATTCCTACCTTGGCAATTCCAAAATCCCGGGCCAATTCATGACATGAAGTACCAAATCAAGTGTTATAGATGGCTTTCTAGAGGTGGTCTCGTAGATTCTAATGTGCAAATGATGCTGATTGGAGGCAACAAAGAAAACTATAGAATGTCCAATTTCATGTTCGATTTATTAATAATTATTTTCTAGTCATACATATTGAGTACTGCATTGTGTTAACTTTTAGGGACATTTACATTCACGCCACACAATTCCTATGTATTTACATATCTAAACACCTAAACTTTGTTTTTTACATTTATATCACCCAAACTTTTCTTATGGCATCAAAAATACCTCTATTAAACTTTTAGAAAGTGAAAAATATACATGCTTAGGTAAGGTGGTATATACGTAAAAAATGATAGTTTGGGTGTTAGATATGTAATTCTTTTTTTTTTTTTTTGTATGTTAGAATCATAATCTGTGCTACCTTTACAGCACGTATTTCATTATAACTTCATGTCAAAGTTGCTTTTGGAGTTCCTATAGAATACCCGCAACTGCAGGAAGTTTTGTGGGGAGAGTGAATAAGCCAAAGCACAGTTTACTTCTACATTGTAGTTTCCCCAATACTACGCATAAGGAATATATATCGACTCTTAAGGACTCATATGACCCTTTAAGACAAATAATAAAAATCTAATAGGTTTAATTATCTAATACTCATTAAATCACACATTGCATTTATTCCTAACATTGTATCATTTTTTTGTCCTATATCGCTTTATGTGAAATAAATTCGCTAATGCTCCTATGGATAACCATAAGTCTAATTTCTAAAACTTTGTCCTCAATAAATTAGACCTCATAATCTCTCCACTGCAATCATTTACTTACTATATTTTTCTAAGCTTTACTAGATATGGGTATTAAAAAATAATAATAGAGAGATTAATCATTAATATTATTCATCAACATTATTAAAAAAATAAAGTGACACAAAAATGTGATAGTTTTGAGCATCATGAGTTTAATATTCAAAAGAATAATTGTATATTTAAGGACGTAACTTCTAAAGCAGAGGTTGAATATTAAAATGAAGAAGTATCATAGAACTGTATGTCTTAAAAAAATACCATGGCCCTTTTAAGATAAATTTAATGAAACTATAGTTAATCTTACTATTTATATACAAAATAATAAGCCATAATGAGAAAATTTCTATATGAAAATTTTCAAAATTATAAGGATAGTGATACTATCCGGAACCAAAAACAACGAACAAATAGCACCAAATGACAACAAATAAGAGAAAAATCAAAACGAGGGCTGCTCTTACGAAAACCAAAGAAAACAAGCAAAATAGAATGATGATCTGTTGTTCGAGAGGTAGATTGCCTCTTCACAAACCCTAGAAGTCGCTAGAAACACCACAAGAAGAGAAGGAAGGCTGCAGCCAAAACAAAACATAAAGCAAACCCTAGGATATTAGCTTTAATATAACCCTACCAAAACCGTTCAAAATTTTCCCCCAAATCTCCTTTAATTTCTCATTCTTGCATACATGATTACAACCATCGTGGGCCCCACCTGTTTGCTGGATTCCTCTGTCGCTGCTCCCCGCCACGCCTCGCCTTCCTGTTGAGCCTTTCGGCTCTTAGACAGCTGGGGCAGGCCGGTCGGTTGATTCTCGACCAATCCCGTCTTGCTCGGTTTAGTAACCAGCATAACAATACTCCCCTTCCAAAGAAGCCCCTTGTCCTCAAGGTGAGATGATGGAAACTGTCATTTGATCACCTCATAAAAATTCCCATGTTGCTTCATTCTCTGGCAGACCCTTCCACTTAATAAATACCTCCTTTGCTCCGGCCCCTCCTCGACACACTCCTTTGACCTCTAAAGGTACTAGCATCACCTCTAGGTCCTCTGTCATCATCGGGGTCAGTGACGACGAGGGTCTATGTTCTTTGATCGCACGTCTCAGCTGTAAAACATCAAAGACTGGATGCAATGTTGATGATTGTGGTAACCTCAAATGGTAGGCCACTGTTCTGATGTGTACCGTCACCTCGCAGGGTCCAAAATATTGAAAGTTCCTAGCTCCATTACCTGGCCAATATCTTCTGCTTGTAGCTTCTCAGTTTCAACTAAACCATGTCCCCTGGTTCGAACTGCACCTCTTTCCTATGTTCATCTACGTTCTTCTTCATGATCTGTTGAGCTCTTAGTAGATGTCCCTTGAGCTCTCTCAATATTCTGTCCCTCTCCTCCAAATAATGGTCGACACTGAACACCAGTGTAGTACTATGCACATAGTGTATCAGGTGGGGTGGATCCCACCCATACAAAATCTTTGAAAGGAAGTATTTTGTGCTACAGTATGGTACAAAATATTAAACTAACATTAGGCCCACGCAATCCACTTGGCCCAAAGCTTCGGCCTATCCAGATATATCTCCACACACCAGTTGACTACCTCCGTCTGGCCATCGGTCCAAAGATGATGTGTTATACTTCTCATTAGGGCGGTTCCTTGTAACCATAACAACTCTTTCCAGAACTAACAGAAGAGCACCTTGTCCCTATCTGATATAATCGATTCTAGCACTCTGTGCAAATGGACCACTTCTCGTGTGAACACCATAGCGACTGAGACCACAGTGTAGGGGTATCGTAATGGAATGAAATGTGCATATTTGCTCAGGCAATTCAATACCACCAATATCACCATAAACTCTTGATCGTGGCAACCCTTTTATAAAATCCACTGTCACTTCTTCACAAATCTTCTCAGGTAATGCTAAGGGATGCAACAACCTGCCTAGCGCCATGGTCAAGTATTTGTGTCGCTTGCACACATCACATCGCGCCACCATGTCTTCTATATCTCTGTGTATCCCCACCCAGTAAAGCTCTGTCGATAGAGGGTTGTATTTCTTTTACACTCCGGAATGCCTCCCGATTGTACTGCCGTGAAACTCCTACAATAGTCTAGTGATGTACTCATATGCCCTTGCTAACACGAACCGACCCTAGTAGAGTAGTTGTCCCCTCAATGGATATTCCAAATGATTATTTGGATCCTGTAGCAACTCTACCCGTATCTTCCTTAGCCCTTCAACTCGCTCTCTCCCACCACAGAGATTTCCAATCTAGGACCAAGGATACCGATAAGACTGACAGTTGGGGCTCCTCCAACTTCCTCTACAGGGCATCTGTGGCTTTATTCATCAATCCTGGATGGTCTCGAATCTCAAAATCATATCCCAACAACATGGATAGCCACCTCCGATGCTCCTCAGTCACCATCCTCTGCTCCAACTGGTACTTCAAGCTCTTCTGATTTGTCCTGACAAGAAAGTGTCATCCCAAAAAGTAGGGCCGCCACTTCTGAATGGACAAGAAAAAATCCATCAACTCCCGCTCATACGTTGACTTGAGCCTCATCCTAGCGGTGAGCACCTGGCTGCAGTGAGCAATCGACCACTGATCCTGCATGAGTACTGCTCCCAATCCATACTCTAACACATCTGTCTCTACTAGAAATAGTCTACTGAAATCTGAAAGTGCTAATATTGTTACACTAGTCATGGGTTTCTTCAAATGTTTGAAAGCCTGTGTTGCGGTTCCCCTCACTTGAAATTGTCTTTCTTCAGTTGCTCCGTCAGTGGTTATGCTATCGTGTCATACCCCTTCACAAATTTTTTATAATATCTGGTGAGACCTAGGAAACCCCTTAACTCCTTCAAGCTCCTGGCAAGTGGACAGTCCATCACAGCCTCGACTCTTACCTTGATCACCACGTGCCCTAGGCACTCCACTTGCAGCTATGCAAATGAACATTTTTTCAAGTTGGCATACAAGTGGTGCTCTCTCAACTTCTCCAGCACCGTCCTCAGGTGCTCCACATGTTCTGCCTCTATAAGATTGTAGATTAGAATATCATTGAAGAAGAAAAGGACGAATTTCCTGAGGAAAAGGTTGAAAAGCCCTATTCATGAGGGACTAAAAATATAGTTGTGGCATTGGTGAGGCCAAGCAAAATCACCAAGAACTCATAATCTCCTTTATGTGTCTTGAACGCTGTCTTGTGCACATCCACTGGGTTCATCCTGATCTAGTGGTATGCCGACTTAAGTTCGATTTTTGAGAAAATGACTGCCTCATAAAATTCAGCTAGCAACTCATCAATCACAATGTTATGAAACTTATCCAACACTGTCTCATTATTCAAAGCTCGGTAGTTCATGCAAAACCTTCGACTATCATCTTTTTTCTTAACCAACAAAATTGAGCTGGAGAAGAGGCTCACACCGAGTCTGATAATCCCAGCCTCGAGCATCTCTCGGATCAACTTCTCTATTTCATCCTTCTGAATCTGAGAATACTGATATAGTCCGACACTAATAGAGGAGACACCCTCCTTTAATATAATGGCATGCTCGTGCTCCCTCAGAGGTGGTAACTCGTTCGACTGGTGAAAGATGTCAATAAACTACTGTAGGAGCTGCTGGACCTCCCCGAGACCCTCAGTCAATTTCAGATTTCAGATCTCCTGAACGCTCTACATCTCTACCAACGAGCCTATCCCTGCTCCCCGTATTGACTTCACCATGGCTTTAAGGGAAACCATGATTTTTCATGAGCTAGCATCTTCTCTACTTCCTACCCTCCACCAGGAACTCCATCACCAGTGAATTTTGGTCCACCTTCATCTCCTGAAGCGTCTACACCCACTTCATCCTCAAAATCACATCTATGCTGTCAAATCCTACTGGTCCACCTTCATCTCCTGAAGCGTTTGCACCCACTTCATGCTCAAAATCACATCTATGCTGCCCAAATCCTAGGTCCACCTTCATCTCCTGAAGCGTCTACACCCACTTCATCCTCAAAATCACATCTATGCTGTCAAATCCTAGGGAAAGAAATCCACCATCTATAGGTCATGTACTGTCAGAACCAATCCCTTCCAAATTCCCCGACTTTTCTCCACCTTCCTTGTCTCCATCATGACAACAAAATTTCTTGTGGCTACCAGTTCCAACCCTAATTAATCCACGACCTGATTTGAGATAAAGTTATGTATGGCCCCACTATCCACCAACACTATGATCAGTTGTTCCCCGATTCACTCCCTCACTTTCATAGTGTGATTCAGAATAAATCCCACCACTGAATTGAGGGATACCTCTGCTACATTCAAGTGTAGATGCTCCTCCTCCACTGCGTCTTCCTCTTATTCCTCCACCTATGTGTCCTCCTTCTGGACTAAAAGAATTTGAAGGGCGTGCTCCTTGCAATAACGATCTATGGAATACTTCTCGTCACATCGATAACATAATCCTTCTCTTTTATCTTGCACTTCTGCATCGGTGAGGGGCTTGAAATTCCCCTGGGAACGGGTTCTCGTATTCTTCTCCATTGGCACCTTTTCCTGAAATGACACCGCCTGGGTCCTCAATGTCATGGTTGTCGGGGCACTCTGATATCAACTTGAAACGATCCAGAAATAGCGAACAAACAACGATGAAATTGCAATATATAGCTGAAAAAACTCAAACGAAGGCTGCTCTTACAAAAAACAAATGAAACAAACAAGATACAACGATGATCTACTGTTCGAGAGTTAGATCGTCTCTCCACAAACCCTTGACGGCAGAAACACCACAAGAAGAGAAGGAAAACTACAGCGAAAACAAAACATAAAACAAACCTAGGTTATTAGCCCTACTATAACCCTCCCAAAATGCCTTCAAACTTTGCCCCTAAAACTCCTTTACTTTCTCCTCCTTACATATGTGATTAAGGAACAAACCTAGGTTATTGGCCCTACTATAACCCTCCCAAAACGCCTTCAAACTTTGCCCCTAAAAATCCTTTACTTTCTCCTCCTTACATATGTGATTAAGGCTTTCGTGGGCCCCTTCTCTTTGCTGGATTCCTCTATCGCTGCTCCCCGCCATGCCTCCCCTTCCTGCTAAGTCGTTTGGCTCATAAATTGTTGGGATAAGCCGGTCAGCTGATTCTCAGCCGGTTGGCCGATTCTCGACCAGTTGGCCTAGACCGGTTTTGTAATCGGCATAATAAATAGAAACCATTTCAAATTTAGGTATCTCTCTTACTTTATTTTTATTTTTTTAATTCATTTAGTGATAGAAAAGATATTTTCTATCTAAGAGTTTACACAAAAAAGGGCAAATTACATATTTCAAAATCTAAACTAATACAACCCACATATCATCGACTCTTTTAGTTATTGTATTCTCTTATTAATTAATATAAAATTTAGTAAAAGGTTTAATCCACTTCTAATTTTAATTCTAAATGTTTAATGGACAGAGAAAGAGAATGACTATCATTTCTTAGTGAGAGAGCTCACTTCAAGGCATAATTTTTTATTAAGGAAATAATTCTGAATCAAAAAGGTAATTTTTTATCCAAGGATCAAAATTATGAAAAAAACTAAGTCATATAATGCAGTTAACTAGTATAAAATATCTAATCTAATTTAATTAATTTTAAATATTATAGTTTTGTTTATTAATATACGAGGATCGAAATTATGAAAAAAACTAAGTCATATAATGCAGCTAACTAGTATAAAATATCTAATCTAATTTAAAAATTAATTTTAAATATTATAGTTTTGTTTATTAATATACAAGTATTATAATTTTAAACTAATCATGAATATTCAAATATTTTTTACTAATTAATCAACACAGTCATTTTAAGACAGATTATGCAATCACCATTTGAATTACAACAAAAAATGTAGCCAATTGTGATAAATGAGAAAATTTCTTGCATTGTATGAAAATTATGATCGGGCGATAAAAAAATCTTCGATTGCTAAGCTGACCGTTAAAAAAAAAGAATAATAAAATGGATGTGTGGAATAAATAGGTAGGACAATTTAAGAAATTAGACTAAAGGAACTGTTGGAATAATATTTACTGAATATAGGATAATTGAAAATAGATTTAGAAGGTTTGAACATGCACAACAAAGAGTTGAGAATGCATCTATTTGACGAGCATATAAAATTAGTATTGCAGGATTAAGAAGAAAAAATGTAGCCTTAATGTAACATGGATAGAAGTTGTAGAATTATTTGCAAATAAAGTTTTCAAATCTCTGGTAAAGCTTAACAGCAATCATGAAAAGAAATGACTCAGGCAAATTAAGAAGACTGATGATGAAGATGATGATTATGATGAAGGCGACGACGATGACTATCTTACAACTACTACCGCACATCCACCATAAAACAAACAAGGGGAAGATTTACATGCATACCACTCAATTCCTATGTATTTACATATCTAACACCAAAATTTATATTTTTACATATTACATATGCATGAAAAGGTATACTTCACTTTTAAAATGGTGTATTTTGGATGTGATATAAGAGATTCTGGTGGTATAAATGCAAAAAAGTAAAGTTTAGGTGCTAGATATGTAAATATATTGGAAATATATGTATGTAAATGCCCCAAAAAAACGCTAGTATATCAAACACACTTGCTCAAGAAAGTGATATTACTGAAAATTAGCAAGTAATGCTACCAAAAGGTAGATCTAATAACACAATCTCACCAGAAAATATATAAAAGATAGGGCAATGCCTGAGGCTCCTCCTGTAAGAAACGTGTAACTCAAGGTGTACAAGGGCTTACTAAGAGGCATACCTGAAAGACATGGAACAAAATAGCGAAATTAATATAAAAAATAAAGTACAATGCTGCAGACATGATTAAAGTATGTTATTGTGGTTGATTATACCTAATATAGCCACCACACAAGCGAAAACGAGAAGTACCAAAGAACTCATTGACCACATAACGATCCTCTTCATGTGGCTCTAAATAAAATTCAAATGAATAAGTATAGGTACTTGGATTAAAAGAGTATTAAATCAAAGGTTTATGGAGCACACTACCAAAATAATAATTAAAATTGAATAAGAAATAGGAAAATTTACATGCGTAGCACACAATTCTAACGAATTTATATCTCACACCTAAACTTCTATATTTACATAAATAGCACTTCGGTGGTTTAAACCTAAGCATGGAAAAATGCATTTCACTTTTAAAAAGTGATAATAGTGCTATTTTTGATGTGATACTAAAAATTTGAGTGCTATTTATGTAAATATGAAAGTTAAGGTGTGAGAAATGTAAATGCATAAGATATGTGTGCTATTTATGTAAATGTCCCTAAAAAATATACATAACATGAATTCCTTAAAGGTGGCTTTACCTTAAAATGTATTATCACATGCCCGAACTGTAATCCAACAAAGCATGTCACAGCAGCCATTACTGAACTGATAGTGTTCAATACAATTTAATCAAGGGAGGAGCATTACGTACAAAGGAAAAGAAACAAGAAAGAACGGTTTAGCGGATTATTGTAGTAAATATCCAGAACTCTAGATTGGTTCCATGCACCAACAAGTCCTGTAGCTAGAAGTTTCAAGGAAAGAAGTCTGGATATAAGATATATGGGGCATTTACAAACATACTACATATTTCCTATGTATTTATATATCTAACACCTAAACTTTGCTTTTTACATTTATACCACCCAAAATTTTCATATCACATAAAAAATACAACCATTTTAACTTTTAAAAGGTGAAATTCATCTTTTCTAGGTAAGGTGGTAAGAACGTAAAAATTGAAATTTAGGTGTTAGGTGTGTAAATTCATAGGAATTAAGTGGTATGCATGTAAATCTTCCAAGTATATAAGATATATAAATTTTAAACATGTTTTAGCCAACTGACCTTAAAATGCCCTCAGGGTCGAATGGGGCAAGGCACCATTGGGGTGAATTTGGTGGAAGAGGACCATAATCGGGGGAGTTGATACTGCATTCCTGTAGAAAGCAAAACTAAAGCTGCTAGAAAAGGTTAATAAAATTTTAAGCAAAAATAAATAAAAACCTTTGTCCTTTTATAGACAGGATTCTGATACAAGTGTTTTTTGCCAAGAAATAGCCTATCTATGAAGCCAACAGCATTGCATGGAGGACCAAGGTTACCCCTCAAGCCACAATGGACCTATTTTTGAAAAATAGTTAGATAAAAGCCACATGAAAAAAAAAGAAAAAAAAAACATAAAATGAATCCTTTGTAGAACCGAAGATTAAGACAGTTCAACTTATTGGGGTAGGTGAATAAGGATTATTCTTCAAAATTAAAAGTTTTAAATTTTATTTCTTGAATTTATCATGCACAGATCAGATCAGTATGAATTTGCTCAACATAAAAATAAAAAAGCTATATTCTACATTCATATCTCAAGGTATAATTTTAAATTTTATTTTGATTTCTACTAGTTATTTGATATAAATTTACCGATAAAATTTACAGCTGGGTATATTTCTAAGTTTTTTTTTATTATCATTAATTTTCCACAATTCAAATCAGGTGATTGGTCCCTCGCGTCACTAATTAATACCAACTTATCCAAATACTAACATGACATAATTATCGTATGTAGCATGGATCCTATACGCCTAGCAATAAGAGTGCCCACAACCATCACCATCAGCCACATTGTAACTATTTGAGCTCGGGATAGACTATATACAAGACAAAATGGTTGATGTTATTATAGACTCCACCTCTAATTCAATTGAATGCAGTCATGGCGATGAATGAAAAACATGTTACCGCACGAGTTCAACTCAAAGCATATCATAAATATCAAAATCACTCATTATGTGTAAAATGCAAATTTACTCGTGCTTAAGGCAATAAGCAGAGATGGATTTAGGAGAGGATGGCCACATTCCCTCAACCTCCACAAGACTTGAAAGCTCTGTACTCTTTCTCGCTCTCTCTCTCTCTCTCCCTCTATATATATAGTAAAAAATATATATATAGTTGATGCGGGCATAAATTCTACGTGTCCGCAGAATTGCGGAATCCCGCATATTCGTGGGATGACGACCAGTCCCGTAATCACGAGGCCAACTACAATTTTTAACATATTTTTTCCCTTTTCCTATTTCTCTATTTTTAATTAGACTATTTTCTATAAGGGAATTATTTATGTGTTATTTTCTGGTTTAACAGACTTTTGCTTTGTTTGTGATTTGGAGATTATATCTCTAATTTCTATCCTAAAAAGTATTGTATCATTCTCTTTTGAGGAAGCAGATCCCTATGGTTAAAGTTTTGTGGAAGCACATACCAGAAAGTAAAACCACATGGGAAAAGAGGTTGATATGAGGTAGTTCTATCCAGATTTGTTTGATAATTAGATCTTTTGAATGTCGAAAATGATATCTTTCTGAGAAGCGGAGAATGTAACGACTATTGATGTACTATACAGTGCACATGATGAAACCTCATTTTGGAATCTATTAAGTCTTGTATATTTATTTTATGTTTGTTAATTTTCTTGAAGTTTTTGAAGTTAATTTTATACTGAATTTATTTGTTAATTTTTAGCGGTTTTGATTTGAATATAATTTAGCTTACGAAAATTGACTTTATTATATTTAGGTAATTGATATTCTTTTGTTTCATGCCTGATTTATAAAATATCAAAATCAAATTGTAGAGCACACTTGAATATATTTTGAGCATATTTTATCTATCTTTATGAGTTTCATAACTAAAAAGATAAAAGATTTCTTGCTAAATTTGTCTTCCTTAAGAATTTAGTATATTTTTATACAAGTGAGCTTTCTAGAAACATCTGGTGTCCGTTTTGCAAACCGTTTTCATCCGTTTATTCTAGGCAAATTTTTATATTTATCAACTATTTTTCATAATTTTTGGTGTCATATATTTCAAGATAAAAAAAGTTTCTATAAAATATATATTTAATATATATAACAATTCAATTAATTACACTTATACCTTTTTATTAAAATATTAAAAAAAATATGTTTTTAAAACATCATAATCCACTCATATCATTCATTGCTTTTATATCTTTTTCACCTAGAGAAACGTGTAGAGAGAGAAGGCGAGGGAAAAGTGAGCTTTTAGAGGGAGTTGGTTTTGGGCGCCTTGAGCCTATTAAATCTATTGGGCCAGTTGAAAAAATTGATCAGCTATAGGTAGACTGCTGTTAACCTACTTCAAATTTCAATTTCGTTATTTTTTGGAAAAGTTTTGATATTTATTTATTAAAATTTCATACAAACTCAGATTAACGGAGATTTACAAACTTTTTACCGTGTAGCGTTTTCGATATTGTAGATTAAACTGTGTAGAATAAATAGTCATGAAAATATTTATTTTTTGCAGCGCATTTTGTTGTACAATATTTTGTATATTTTGGCACGCATATTAAATCTGGTCAATTTTGTTTTAGAATAAAAAATGCTTGAAATATTATTCTAGACATTTCATATAAGTAGTTTTAAGTTGTGAATGTCGATATGTACATATTTATTTCCCCATAAATTACATTATTAATTATGTCTACTGATTTGGAGCACTTTTTGCTATATGTTTTGATATTTGATATATCAAATTGTTAGTATTTTAATGGTTCTGTATCAGTAAGTGTTGAATATGACAAAAATGGGGAAGTTGCAG
>NW_018165208.1:208999-211266 GCF_001263595.1 Phalaenopsis equestris
TATCTAAACTTAAAAGTTTATGACTCTATTTTTGTCTACAAAATTTATAGCCGACAAATTCCCCTATCTAATACACAAATTAGATAGGATTTAGATTAATCTGGGTTCTTAAATTCCCTATAGGAGCAAACCCATATAGTTAATTACATCTTACACAACCGAAGTTACCTAAAAAAACTCTCGATAATGATCAGAGGTTTTGTCTTCAAGAATTCAACGTTCAAGTTTCCACAATTGTTCATAGGAAAAGTCAAATGAGATAAGTTCAAATATGAACAATTATTTCCAGAATCCAAAGGAGTGAAAAGTAGGAAATGTCGAAGATACTGAATAATATTCAGTGACATCTCAAACTAATCTATGGTTTGGCTTTACATCTTTGAAAGAGAAGTTACTTGATGTTTCAATCCTGCAAATTATTTAGATGTTCGGGACTTATATATGTATGTCATATGCAAATAGCCCGAGAAAATGTGAGGATTTATGTCGTACCAGACAACAACCTCGAAATCCTAAAAAGTTTACGACTTATATCGTACGATATGAAAGTCGTAGAAAGTCCTAAAATATAATATGAGGATTTAAGTCGTGCCAAACGAACAACCTCAACGTCCTATGAGTATGTTATTTAAATTTATCGAGGTTCTGCATAAGGTCATCCTTCAGTCTTTGGTAGTTGTCTCGACCGTTGCCTGGAGATGAATCGTCAACCGACCACGTCGTCGTCTCATTCCGAAAAGAGGAGAGAGAGAAGAGAGAATGATAAAAAACCATGTCTCGAACGACCTATCCTAAGGGATTGCACAAACATACTAAAAAAGTAGCAACTAAAGTATGAATACTGGTAAATGTATACAGTACAACAAAGAACAAACGAAGAGATTATGTTGTAAGGTGCGGTAAGAAAGTGCATGAGGCATATAGCGAAGTATAGTACGATACAAAATAACAGGAAATATGCAGAAAATAAAGTACGGAAATTAAATAAATAAAAGCGTACCTGATCAAATTCTGCTAAAGCTTCAAAATAGATTGCAATTGTATGATATAAATGGGTTAGGTAAACATTTACAGATTATAAAAGGAAAATTAAATGATGAGCATATGAAAGTCTCAAGATGGGATATTAGGTTTCAATTTGGGGATAGGCTCAGATTAGACCCCTTTTCTCTCTCTATCTCGATCCCACAGGCAACTGATATATCGAAGTCAACCTATCAACATCAACTAGAGGCCACGAACGAATCACCCCTATAATCAGACAATCTTAAACCCCGTCATTTATGGAATATGTGAATAAAGTAGTATCTAAACTCCTCAAAGTGTAGTGCACCTATATGTGAAATGTAGTATCTGAACTCATGAAAATGTAGTGCACCTATATTTGAAATGTAGTATTTTTCGTGCAGGGTGTAGTGTGTGGATATAGTGTCTGCAATATAAAAAGGTGATATGATGATACTTAGATTCATCAAATAAAGATCTATGGTGTGTAAGATGTACTATGTGATGCATGAAATATACGTGTAGGTGATATCTAATGTATGCATCTATTAGCCAGGATATGATGTCTACAGTGTAGTGTTGTATTTGTTCTTTAGTGAGAGTAATATCTGTGCAGCGTCTGTAGTATGTATTCTTTTGTGAGTATCGATTCTCGAAACTTTTGGAAAACGGTTAGAGCTGTTAATGATCTAGTGGTGAAAGGGCATCGCACTAATTAGATGTTGATTTTATCTCTCAGCTAAAAACTGAGCTGTCAAATGGTTCTTTGCATCATCGCCTATTATTCCTCATCTGAAACTAATAGGCCACCTCAAAATTTCATATACTCATCCAACAAAATTTCATATAGCTCATATCAAGAAAATGAGAGAAGTAATCATTTAAGCATTTCTATGACAGTCGTCTTCCACCTTTAGGTTAAAACTTACGAAATTTATGTAAACAGGAAGCTAATCCTAACAAGAGATAAAAATCGGCTCCAAATATATATTCCAAAGCATAAAAATAAATTCCAACGGGTATTCGAACAAGGAGCAGTAAGGAGAACCAAAACCGAACCCCAAATATATTTTCCAAGCCAAAAAATGATTCCCAACATGTATTTGAACAAGGGACAACAGGGAGAATCAAAACCGAGCCCCCAAATATATTTTCCAAGTCATAAAAACTGACTTCCAACATGTATTTAAATAAGGGACAGCAAGGAGAACCAAAACCGAACCCCAAATAATACAAAGTTAATTTTATTAAAGAAATATAAA
>NW_018165208.1:218295-219026 GCF_001263595.1 Phalaenopsis equestris
TTGATCTTATCTTTGGGATGACCCTGTTTGAGCTTGCGTTGTGGTTCAGCTTTGATTTTGCCAGATTCTAATTTGGGGTGATGTGAGTCTTGGTTTGGGAGTTCGGTTGACCCTTTTTGCCTCCCCTTTCGGTCCTTACCCGTGAGGCCTATTAGAGGTTGTTGGATGTGATTTGGTCCTTCTTGCTAAGCTTGATTGACTTGAATGTTATTGGTGGATTAAGTTTGTCATCCCAAAAATTATATTCACTTTAGTTATCCTCTTATGTTTGCCAAGAAGGCATAGTAGCTATTGATGGTTCTTTTGATTGCTGTAGCCGTGGGCCTTACTTGTGCCTTAGGTTGCATCTGGTCGTGGGCTTTAGCAGCTGCTCTTTGCTGCCTTATACCGTGAGCTTTAACAGTTCTTTTCTGGGCCCTTTGTTGCCTTAACCGTAAGCCTTACTTGTGATCACTTGGGCTGCCTTTGGTTATGGGTCTTGGCAGCTGTCCCTTGCTTTAGCCGTGAACCTCTTTTGTCCCCGTTCCTTGCCATGGCTGAGAGCCTTGGTGGCTGCTTCCTCCACTCTACTGACCCTGGTCGTGAGCGTTTATGTGGCTTTATGGGAAGGTTTCGTGCTTATTTAATGTATGAGGCTATCCATTAATTTGAAAGTTGGAGAATTTTGATTTTGGTATGAGTTTGGAAATATCGATGGCGGTTTCCCCGAGGTCACTTTCTTTTGAAGTTTG
>NW_018165208.1:219524-233812 GCF_001263595.1 Phalaenopsis equestris
TCATGAGTCGTTGTTACACTCTTCTTCGGATTTATTGGATGACGTTATTTTCCGGACTTTGCTTTTGAGATGCATTTAGGCTTGCTATACTTAAAGAACATCGGATCTCACGGGCGTACAGGTTTGCTTTACATTTTTCAGTACATTATTTTCATGTTCCTACCTGCTATTGTACTGTATAGCATGTCATATTATTCATGTTTTCTACCTACTACTGCTCTTCCTGTACAGCATTTTATATCATTTTTGTTCATACCTGCTACCGTACCGTTCATCATGTTATATTATTCATGTTTCTACTTGCTACTGTCCTTCCTGTATAGCATGTTATACTGTTCATGTTTCTACCTGTTACTGTTCCACATGCATTCTATTGTTTGTTCTTGTATTGCACATTTCATATTATATAGCTTTAAGCATGCCTCCCTTTTTTATATAGGACATTTAGAAGACTACAAGGTCGTTTGATTTGACACTATAAGTGGACACCCTAAAAAACTTAAACTCGTCACGTCGGGGAGCTTAGAGCTAGCGCAGTGGGCAGCACGTCCATCTTCAACAACAGAACATGTCTTCCCTAGCAAAACCATTTCTTTCCTAGAAATTAAACAACAAGTCATAGGATTTCGAGGTTGTTTGCTTAGCGCAACATAAATTCTCACTTTAGCCTTTGCACAGTCAAACTGTGCAATTTAAGTCCTACCTCGTTCTAGGTTTCGAGGTTGTCGTCCGATACGACGTAAACCCTCATATCTTCCAGGCGATTTGTGTGACCTGTTACTGTTCCACATGCATTCTACTGTTTGTTCTTGTATTGCACATTTCATATTATATAGCTTTAAGCATGTCTCCCTTCTTTATATAGGACATTTAGAGGACTACAAGGCCGTTTGATTTGACATTATAACTGAACACCCTAGAAAACTTAAACTCGTCACGCCGGGGAGCTTAGAGCTAGCGCGGTGGACAACACGACCATCTTCAACAGCAAAACATGTCTTCCCCAACAAAACAATTCCTTTCCTAGAAATTAAACAACAATCCATAGTATTTCGAGGTTGTTTGCCTAGCGCAACATAAATCCTCTACCTATTCTTTAGACATTCGTATAGCTCTGCTGTACGATTTAAGCCCTAACTCGTTCTAGGTTCCGAGATTGTTGTCCGATACGACGTAAATCCACATATATTCTAGGCAATTTGTGTGACCATGTCACACAAATATAAGCCTTAATTAAATAAAATTGGCATGATGAAACACTTTAATAATTTCTTCTTGAAACTGAAGTCAAACCATAGGATAGACTGGGAAGCTACCTAGGTTCGCCTCAGGATACGTGGCCTCCCCTAGTTTCTCTTCATTCGGATTCCTCAACAATGTTCCAGATTCGAGCATTTCCCCTTTCACACCTCTTCGTCCTATTTCGTTGAAAAGTCCAATCCTTTTGACTTTTTTGAAGATAGTATTCACTGATTTTTATCGAGAGTTTTCTTAGGTGACTTCGGTCATTTAAGATGTAATTAATTATAGGAGTTTGCCCTTATAGGAAACTTTTCCGAACTCAGCCTAAAATAAACACTATTTAATTCTTTGTATTAAATAGGGAAACTTGTCGACAAACAAAACGGTTTCGCGGACCAAATGGATGTCATATATTTTCTTAGTTTGTTTGAACGAGCCTCATCCTCAAGTCCTGTATTTATCCCTCGGGATAGATACAGGATTTGAGGCAGGACGCTCTTTCATTTAAACCGTGAAAAATATGAGGTCAGTTTGATTTCATATTTTTCTTAAAACTTATATATATGTATGAAAATTAAACGTCCCTCTGAAGCGGGCGACGGGACTTCACTTCCAGCGACCGACAGCTTCTTACGGACAACTTTTGAACAAACCACCCACAAAACTTTTTAACTTTACTTACTTTTTTGCTGCCGACAGAAAGAAGAGGAAAGAGGAAGAGGATATGTGTATAACCTTAGAGGCGACACTATAAAAGTGGAGGGTCATGCAGGTGGTGAGACAAGCTACATACGTTTAGGGCGGGCAAGGGAAGATTCGAATTTGTCGCGTGCAGGAGAGCCAACCAAGTGGTCATTTGGTGTGATGAGGGAGGAAGGCATACCTCATGTTCTAGGAGCATTTTCAACCTACATGTTTGTGTGGAAAAAGAAGCGGGTTTCTCACGTGCATGCATGATAGAGGAGGTCGAATCGAGTCTGACATCTTATGCGGCTTCAAGCAGAGGAGGAGAGGAAGGGTTTCATGGAGGTCAAACCGATTAGATAAGGGTAGCGGTTTGTTGGTTTAATTTATATAAGATATTCGGTTTATTTAAGTAGATGTTATTATGTGAATATTAAACATTATAAATTTTTATTAATGAGTAAATTTAGACAAGCAATTGAATAAAAGGAAAACAAGAGGTCTACATTTTGTGCAAAAGGAGATAAGGGGGTAATGTTAGGTTGACCTTTTATTAATTTTATTAAATGGAAATATCCTTTATTAGCATTGAATTATGATTAAATTATAAGTCATGATCTATAGGCAAAACAACATTCAGGAGAAGAAGAAAATCAATATTTTTTAGTCAATTAAATTATAAATTATTTATTCTTAAAATGTGTTTTATTTGTAATTGAAGGTAGAAAGTATATATAGAAAGATTAAAATCAATAAGTTTATCACATCAATTCGATGAGAATTTTCTCATTTAAGCTAAGGAAATGTTTAAATTCATTTGAGGTCATAAGTATTAAATATTAATTTATAAACCAATTTCAAGAACCCAAATTAAGATATTGCAAGCTAAAGGATTATTTTATAAAGTGAAATCAAAATGAGTGATTACTATTTTATTTGCATTAAATTCAATTTTTTTATTTTAAAATGTTTCATTTGTTCATACATATTAAAACCACTAAAAGCATTTTTATAATCAAAATAAGATAGAATAAAATGATATGATTGTTTTATCGTTTCAATTATTTTATCTTTTTTGCACTGTATTAAATAAAAAAATATGAATAAAATAATTGAAAAATATTTAATATAAGTTGAATAAAAGATAAATGATTAAGTCAATTAAGAATCACCCCCATATGACATTAACTTGGGGTGTTTTTATGCTTGTCCACATTAAAAGAAAAATAGTTGTGCCTTTATGGTACAAAATGCAAAAAAAATAATGGTACTCTTGAGATGATCTCTTCAAAGAAATGAAAATGAAAATATAATTATTAAAATGATGAAAAAGCAATTGATTACGATAATTTTTAAAAAAATTATAAAATAAAAAAAAATGTAAATTTTACCTTTTCAATTGACTAGCATATTCCATTGAGTAATCATGTTAGACATTCACATAAATATTTAATGCATAACAAAGTACTAATTATTCACTAAGTTGTTTTAAAATTAACATATTTAAATAATATTTCATAAAAAAAATCTGTTAGATTAAGATGATTCGTAGGAGAAAATTTGTTTACAGAAGAAGATGGACTACTGATAATAGGTAGCAAATTGTTTGTTTTATGTGGTCATTTTTACGATATTATTTATTTTAGAAAAATTAGATAATCTTATGTGTTTTGTTAGAGAATTTTCAGTATGTATTATGGTTTGACAGTTCTTTTACAATTAAATAAAAAATGTCGACAAAAAACTTGTTTAGAAATGTTTTCATTTAACGTCCAAACGTCCATTCTTGCCTTAATTAACTTCAAGTTTCCGAACCGGGTCTTGACAGTATAAGTGTGAGATATGCAGACTCATAGAATTTGTGAGCTATATATGTACGTGCCCCCAAAAAAATAAAAAGCAACACAATGAAGGTTGCGATCAAATTGACTTGTTGCAATATTAAAAGCTACACAAAAATAGAAACCCAAGAAAGTGTATCACTCTAATGCCAAGTGTAGAATATAAAAATTTCTTTTTTTTAATATTTAATTTAAACCAATATAAATGCAAATTGAAAAATAAAATAACAAACAAGCTATGGTAAAATAAGAAAAAATGACCGCAAGTATGCAAAAAACAACCTTCCTACTTTCAATATATACAATTAGATTTCCTTTTTAGCAATTGAACCTGATTTTCTTGACATGAATTTCCAAGATCCTAATTTCACTCATTATTATGAATTTGTAGGTTCTAACACTACCTTCAGTCTTCATTACCCAAGAAAATTAACAATGATATCCTGATTAAGAGATGAGTAAATAATTGATAGCAAAATTTATATCTATTATTTGGTTTATTAATTGATGGTTGAAGGTCACACTTGGGTAGCATTGTAATAGCTATGTTAAAAAAAAGGAGGTTTGAGTGGCAGTGACAATTTGAAAGTAACTGTCGAGACGGTTCCCTCATTAGGAGATAAGTTTCAATCGAATCAGATGAAACAAAGAAGTCAAAAGCAAGATGAGAGCAGAAGACAGGAGCAAGGGTGAGAAAACAAGAAGAGCAACTAAAAGAGGAAGAGAGACTTACATGAATCTCGAGCCTTAAATTGACACCATTCGTGGTGTTCAGTGTATTCATTTGAAGGTGACGACATTGGGAGAGTGTCATGTACGAAGGAGAAGGGAAGGAGGAATAGGGGGTAGCTTCGAGCGTCGTGTTGTGAGCAAGGAAGGAGTTTAGTGTGGGGAATAAGCTTTGCGTGCATGTGACCTAATGTGAAGAGAGAGAAAAAGAGAGATCAAAAGGCTTGTGTGTCACAACTTGACCTCAGACTTGGAATTAACTAAGACGGGAACGGAAAATCGAACGGTAAAAATAAATTCTCTATTATTTTATTTATCTCACAAACAATGAATATTCAAATATTCATGAAAGAGTAACTAGAGAAATCAATTAAATTAATAAGTAGAAGTTTTACATTTTCGGTTGTTGTTTTCGCCTCCTACACACATTTGCTCCACTTCTATCCATCTTGCCAAAAAGCTTAGAGCCTAAAAAAAAATTAAACATCGTAAATTATCTAAAGATAACCCATGAGTAATCACACTTGTAAACTACAACAATCCAAGAAAAAAAATTAATATGGCTACTAGTCTTTCATATCTCTATAAGAAAATTGGGATATGCTAATCATTTATATTTTTATAAGAAATCTTTGAATATACTAAAGCATATATCAATAATGACATTTTCTAAATGAAAATATTCTAAACTTCTATATTTATTAACTTTAACTTCTTTTTACTTTATACTCTTAACATACACATATGTCTGTCTAAGGATCACTGCCAAAATAACCTAACACGTCTCTGGTCGATATTATCATGTATACACAACGGTTAGCAATCAAAATATCACAATTGTCTGAGATGGATAGGTCCTTACTCAGCCCTGACAAATAATCTCTAATGGACACAGCAGTTAGCGATTTAAATATCATAATTGTCAGAGTGGTAAGTTTTGTCTACTTGAATCTGACCGATATTCTCCTTTCGGCACAACGAATAGTGATCAAAATATTACAATTATTTGGGATAGTAGGAAAATATCTATGCGCGCGAGTACACTGAAGTCCCTTGCCTGTACCATTAGAAGTGAACTCCTCTCAAAATGCAAATACAAGCTTTTACATATAAGCTAATCCATTTTAACATATCATGCATTCTTTTCTTATGAAGCACTTTACATCTATTTACTGCTGAATAAATGCAATCTTACTATATTCCCAAGTCATGAAATAAACTGATATTTGCACATTTACTAAAATATATATATATATATATATATCTATCTATCTGTGTGTGTGATTATGTGGCAAACTAATATGTATACCCCTACTAGAGTCATGCAATGATTTCTAAACTAAATTGTTATGCTACTATATTTAACACGCATACTTATTATAATGTACAATTATTTGTCTTGCATATCTTTCCTATCATGCATATATTACATGTCTGACAATATGAAGAATTTATTATTGAATTAAGGCATATATGAAATCAAACATACATTGTAAAATAAAGATAATTACTGTAATTTAAAAATATAATTACTCGCCTCAATCTTCAAAAAAAACTTCTTCAAAAGCTTATTTCTCCACTTAACCTGTTAACCTTAGTTACTATAACTCCAATTTAATGCTTAAAAATGCTTTCAGTTTTAACAAAAGTAATCTAAATTAAACAAATTATTTTACCTTAGGGGCTCGGTTTACTTCCTCGCACTCGAGGCTCCTCTAGGCTCCTCCTTCCTCTCCTAATCAATTTAGTTCGGCCTTTACTCTTTTACCTATACTTTCAAATATTGAATTATAATTAAACACATAATATATTCAATTAAATATACTAATTCAATTTATAAAATTAATCCCTTACCTCCTTGTATGACTTCTTTCTCCTCTAGCTTGAGTATTTTTTGTCGTTGATTTCTGATTTAAGAAAAAGTAATATCAACCATTAATATAAATTGAATTTACTTATATTTTAATAACTGATATAATTCTACACTCAACTCAATTATGTTGATCCTATCTTCATTCAATTTGAGATTTTAATAGTTAAGATCTTGATTTTAAAAATACGCACAATTAACAATTAAAGAATAAATTTAAGGATAAATAAAATTTACTAATTAAATTATAAAATAACACAATTAACATTAAAACTCATTCAGCTACCTTACGCCCTCCCCGTATGTATGCTAAGGTTGCAGGCTTGGAGTCCCCTTATCTTCCTCCACAACTTCAATCAAGACACTATGCAACTCCTTACTTCTCCTTACTTCTTCACATCAAAGCCGCTTGACGCCTCTTCCCTCAATTAGTTAGACACAAGCCGCTCGTCCTGCAAACAAAAATGCTCTTCTCGTCCTGCAGACCGCATCTTCTCCTTCACACTCTTCTTCCTTTTCTTCTTCTTCGCTCGACCTTCCACCTCTCAACAAAGTCGCATCCCTACTTTTCTCCCCGCTCCTCTTCTACTTATGGCTAGGGCATAGGCTTCTTTCTCACGTAACGACGTCGAACCTAAGCACGAACCGCTCATTCCTTCGATAAGAGTTGGTCTTCTAGCCCGCTTTGTTCCTCATAGGTAAATCTTCCCCTTCTCCTCTCATCGCCGCTGCTTATCGTTCGTTGCTTCTAGCTCTCTTCAATTCATTTCGTTCAATTTGAAAGGATATATGATTCATTAAGCAATCACAAAAGGATGCTTCTACTCGATTTTTTTTTCCAGATATTACATTGCGAGTGTTTTGTGTGGATTCGAGCTAAAATGGTGGGGAGAAAGGAGTATGCAACTTGAACGCTAGCCAAAAGATTTTTGGATTGCAACAGGGAAGGATTGACGACAGTGAATGTGGAAAAAGGGTTTATAGTTTTATTTATATAAATTATTTTAAATTAAATGTTATTAAGTGAATATTAAATATTATGAGCCAAAACCAGTGATTATAATTATGATTAAAATGCAGATCAGAAATTAGAGACACAAGAATAATCAGATTTGAAGAAAGAAGAAGACAATTTGCGACAATAAATGTTAGTTATCAATTAAATTATATATTATTATGTACCGAAATAGGTTTTATTACTAATTAAAATCAGAAAGCAAAAGTAGAAGGATATTTGGAATGAAAATAAAGGATAGATGGTCACATCAATCAAGTTAAGATTTTTACTATATAAGCTAAGGTAGTGATTAAATTCAAATGAAATTATACGCACTAAATATGATTTCATAAATTAATTTGAGGAATCCAATTTAAGATATCAGAAACTAAAGATTTGAAAGGGTTATTTTATAATGTGAATTTGATATGAGAAGTTACTATTTTATATGCATTACATTTATTTTCTTTTATTTAAAGGCAGTTGTGCTTTCAAATAAATATCTCATTACTTCATAAGAGCTTACAAGTATTTATTTGATTAAAATATAATTAAAAAATGAAATAATTGTTTTGTGATTTGCACTGCTTCACCATTTGCCTTCCACAAAAAGTAAAATAAATTTAATGATTGAACGAAATTAAATATAACTTGAATAAAAGAAAAATGATCAAGTCTATCATGAATCGCCCCTTATGATACTAGCTGGAGACATTATTTTATTCATGCGTCTTAAATATAAAAGAAGTGATAATGATTGAAAATTTCTTGGTACTAAATGGTAAAAAAATAAAAAAAGATCATACCATTATTGATACAATTTTATACGACGCTCGAGAAATGAATTCTTAAAATAAAAAGAAACAAAAATATAATTGATTAAAAAGATGAAAATGTAAATGATTAAGATGATTAAAAAAAATTTAATAAATAAAAAATATAAAGTTTACTTGATCAACATATTCCTTTGTGCAATCATGTTAGACATTTGCATATAATTACTTGATGCAAAATAGAGTAGTAATTTTTCATTAAGTTACATTTGCATATAATTATTTGATGCAAAATAGAGTAGTAATTTTTCATTAAGTTGTTTTAAACTTAATTTGTTATTTAAATTTTCTTTCATTAAAAAAAAATTATAATAGACTGATATGATTGATATGAGAGAATTTGTTTATAAAAGGAGCGGAATTATGGAAAATAGGTAGTAGATTGTTTTATTGAAAATAGGAATTATTGAAAACAGGATTTTCCTCAAAAGAAACAAAATTTAACTGGATTTTCCTCAAAAGTCCCTTCAAACTATGAAATTATTGTCCTTTACAACATGCATGCTGGTTGGCCTTTTACTTTCCTAGAAAAAAAGTTGACATGTTGGCTGGCAAGTCTGGAGCCTAAACTTTGATATTTCACTTTTAAAATGCTAGTGAGAGTGGTATTTTTAATGTGATGTTAAGGATTTAAGAGCTATGCATGTAAATATAAATGTTTAGGTGTTAGATATGTAAATATATAAGAATTATGCAGCATGTATTTAAATGCCCCAAAAAATTATCTCACTTTGTTAACAAATCAGGCTGCCACAAGGCAATAAGTGCTGTTATTGGAGAAGCAAAATATTAATATATTGGCTGGCAAGTCTGGAGCCTAGTACGGTATAGAGATAGAATGTGCAAGAAAAATCAAGGAGAAAATACTACCAAACTTACAGTTTCGATTTGAAGTCCAAAGTTTCCATTTGACAACGTTGAATCGCTGCTTAAAATTTCAAACTCCCAGTTTGGCACATAAACGCCAAGAAGTAAGGCAATATACATTGCAGAAAGCACGACAGCAACAATCCTTCACAGAAACAATAATTTAGCGCATGAAATATTGTTAATTTTCAAGCCTATATGATAAGCAAACTAAGATTTCATAGTATTTAAAAGTTGATTAGCGTCCTTGAGATTATCACCTACTAAAGTTGATGCTAAAATACTAGAAACTTTTTGGGAGAGTTACATAAATAACATCCGAATCTTATCTTTTTACAAAACTAACCATGTCAATTTTTTGGAACTATTTGCAAATGACAGTATTTGAGTGGTTAGTCAGCACGTGCAAAATCCAAGGAAAAAGTGTTAGGAAGTTATTATTCAAATCCTCAAATGTATAAAAGTCCCCCAAAAGTGAATTATTATAAACTAAATCCAAGCAATTGAACATTCAAGCATAAATGAAAGCAGATTATGTTAGCTTTATTTAAGAAAAAAGTCAACATCCAGATATTGCAGAAAGAGCAAAAAAAGTGGATGATTGTATGTGGAAGTTGAATGCAGAGCCATGGCACAATATGCATTCAAATTGATGTGAGCTAATACCCATTTAGGATAACTTGATTAACTGTTACTCGGCTCATAATGTTATACTCGGAATCGTTCCACCATCCACATTATCAGCAATCTTATTTTTCAGCTACGCATTACAAATATCAAAGTAGATCATCACTTCATAAGAAATATTTTATTTTCCAAAAAAAAAATCACTTATAATGTCTCCAATTTAATTAAGTGGTGGAAATTTTTACCAAAGGTAATACAATACTTGCATTTGGAAATTTTCACCAAAGGTAATACAATACTTGCATTTTTCTCATTCACAGAACAAGATGAAGCTCGCAAATATATACTCCAAATCTAATCAAGTGATGGAAATTTTTACCAAAGGAGCTATAATGCCTGCATTTTTCTCATTCACAGAACAAGATGAAGCTCGTAGATATATAGTCCCGGGGGGAGGGGGGGGTAGTGGTTCTTCTTGATTAAGGATATAATTCCCATTATTGATCCTTTAAAAGAATAGTATAGAATGATATGTGGACTTCCTGTTCGGGCCTATTTTAGATATAAATTATTTAATGTGTCAAATTTAGTCTTTGAAATTTATCCAAATTAGCCCCACACCCTATAAATTCTATTTAAGGTGAAGGAAACATCACCAAAAAGGTAAAACTAGAGGGCATATCTGTATTTTCGCATTTTTCCATATCTTCTCATTTTTTCCAAATAAGAATCCCCAATTTCATTTTTAGCTTGAATTTCAATTCCTACTCGAGTTGTATATCTTGCAAAATGAGAAACGCCAAAGGAGCACAAAAATCAAAGATTACGCTATAAAGCCTTTCATGATATTTGTTCTCGATGCACAGTTCATCATGATTTTTGTTATCCATCCATTGCTCACCGTGATCTCACATATTTGTTCTCCACACTATGCTCATAGCAACCTCCAACCTCCCTACTTCTCCGGCATTTCTTGTTCTGTAATGGCCACAGCTTGAGTAAAAAATGAAACTAAAGATTGAGATAGATAAAAATAGAAGCCGTAGAAAAAAGTAAGAGATTGCTATACCCTTTAGCAACAAGTTGAAATGGTGGGACTAATTTCGATTAACTTTGAGGATTTAGGTACTAAATTAGGAAATCAAATAATCTAAAAACTAAAATAAGCTCAGCACACAGTAAAGGGATCAATTTAACCATCTGTATCAACTTATTATATTCTCATTTAAAGGCCTTCTTACAAGTCGTTAAAATATAATACGTTTTTCTTCTCCATGCCTCTCAGCAACTAATAAGAATCCTTTATTACAAAAAAATGTGTTTTACATATACAAAAATAATTAGAAGTAATCAACATATAATCAAAATAGATCAATCATAATCTTCAAAAAACATATGAAACGCAAGACTTTTATGATAGAATCTAAGGAATAAAATAATACTTGATAAAATACTTATTACAATATCAATCATAATTCGAAATATTTTAGCATATATAAAAAAAAAGTACAAATAAGGTAAGTGATGATTTGTCTGATAAGTGTATCTTTCCATCAATGCCTTTATTTATTTGTTGAAACAATTACCTAGTTAGAATAATATTTACCTTAAAGTATTATATGCAAAAAGTATATGTATATAAGATATATAAGTTATCATTATTCTAATAAAGAAAATATACCGTGCCTTTGCGCTTTGTGAATTCAAGCAAGCAAGACCCTTGCGCTTAGCGTTAACATTAAACTTCTGAAAACACTAAATATCAAAGAAAGCAAAGTTCCTTTCGAGTGAATTTAAAAAGGAAAAGCAAATCCTCATAAATAAAGATCTTATATTTTCAGTACATAACTAAAGTTCTAACCATTGAATGTAGTATTTCTTCATAAATGACACTGGAGAATCCACAGCCAAGTTGTTAGCAAGCCAGACCTCCGATATGGCACCTAGAAAGTATCCAATGGATATCCTCTGGTAAATGTATGAAGACAATTAAACACAGAAGGTTTATTGAGAGTGAGAGAGAGCATAGAGCACAAGAACAACTAATATAGAAGTACAACCAGGTTCTTTCCTGTAAACTATAGACAACAAAGAACATACACTATCAAATTACATAGAACAACTAAAAACTATGCATAACTATCTCAGGAATCCATCCAAATTACAAAAGTAATGAAATTTCATGAGAATGACAAACCGAAATCATAATCACATCAATCACATATTTATGTATAAATGAAGCGTATCCTCAGAATTAAACAGAAAAACAAATGCAAGCTATCATACAATTTTCATTATATAAAAATGACCAAATCAGCACCATTAATGATCGCAATAACTGGTTATAAATTATCCTTGAAGGCCATCTTTATGCTACCTTTAGGCCTCACATTTTATAATTAACTGGCTTGACTGAATCAAAAGATTGACCCTCTCGTGCTTAAAATAATAACAAATACATCACCGAAATGGCCATAGTTAAAATCCATGAATCGTATGACAGCAAATAATAAAATATTTTTCCATTAATGGAACATATTGTGGCATCGCTCAGCATTGTATTGATAAAGCCGGTCTGGAGAATGGAGAACTATTTCATAATGATAAAAAACTAACAATAATAACACCCTATTTTGCATGTTGCTCGTGTTTGTCAATTTGATACAAAATTATTTTAAAATCAAAATTAAAAAAAATCATTCACCTACCTTAGATAATAAAACATAAAGAAAAAATATGAGGCGGGGAGCTTGCAAAAGTCCTCATCAATGAAGGACCTTTGGGGCAAACAAAACAGACATTGTTGGAATTAGCCGTTGGTGGCTATAATGAAGAAGAAAAGAATATTGGGAAGAGATTTGGGACTAATATTTATAAAGATTGCAATTATCTATACTCTATAGGAGAACTATTCCGACCCAATTCAATGTAAAATAGGACCATGGACATGTACACCACCCAACTCCTATGTATGTACATATCTAAACTTTGCTTTTATATTTATGCCACCCAAATCTTTTATCACACATAAAAATAACAGTATTATAAATTTTAAAGTAGTAAAGTACACGTTTCCATGTATAGACAAAGTGGCATATATGTAAAAATTGAAGTTTGGGTGTAAGATATGTAAATACACAAGAATTGAGTGACATATATGTAACTCCTCCAAAAAAAATAATTATTTTTGCTACCCGCCTAGTTTGGATGTGATTCTGAGTAGCAATTGCAGAATAGTAATGTAAATATAGATATATTCTCCTTGCAATTATAAATATTAAAGACCGGATTCGCTAACTAGCAAATGTGGTGGCACTAGGCATCCAATTGTGGTAATAAAACCATGAGATGAGTTGTGTTACGGTAGTTGCAAGGATCATCCCAATGAGTAGATTGCATAAGATCGAATGCAAGTAATTGAAAAAATCTCGCATGCTCCAGGTTGTCTATTCTCTTACTAGAGTTAATGTATGCTTGACCAACATCTAGTTGCATAACCTAGTGTTGACCTCATTTTTGGTGAGGTCTAGTCTTTCGCTTAGGGTTTAGGATCTAGCCTTAAGGATCTCTCTTCGATTATCTTAGAACCTTAGAAATGGGACACGCCCGTTTTAGAAATTCAACCCACTTCTGTATCCTTTTGAAGTTTCGCGTGTGTGATATCAACTTCTAGCACTACATCCGTTTTAGAAATTCAACCCACTTTTGTATCCTTTTGGAGTTTCGCGTGTGTGATATCAACTTCTAACACTTAGAAGGATGAAACCAACATAAGGAAACCCAAAAGGGATTCCTATAGGACCTTTTGAGCCTTAGGGTGGCCTTTTGCGCAATTCGCACTACCGCGCGCACAAACTTTGCGATTCGGAGAATCAACGCGTCCGATCGCTACAATTCACATCGCTTGCACTCGTCTGATCGCTACAATTCACATCGCTTGCCCTGTTACCTGTCGAAGACTCGAATAGACTTTTTGAAACGATCGATCGCGAGTAGAAACTTCGTAAAATTTGAATTTTGACGCGTTTTTTACCCAATTGTCGACGACGTAATTGTCGACGACGTCGTTCGAGCGACCCCAGATGACAAAACAGACTGCACCGGCGCGCCCGGAACGTCGATTTTGCCTAGGGAGGACACCCATTTTGTTACGACACCGCGCGTGAATAAATCACATATGAATTAGTATATATATATATATATATATTAATTTATATAAACCAAATCTTTCCTTTCCTCTTTAAGCCCTAAATCCCTAAACTCACGCACCCGAGCTCTGCCTCCCTTTTCCCGTTCGCGTGTCTGGCCTTTCCCTTTCTCGGTCTCGAGCCAACCGAGCTATTCCCCCTCCACGCGAGAGAAAGTTGACTTCTCATTCTTCCTTGCCGGACATTTTCTGCCCGCGGCCCTCCTTCCCGAAGTCGTGTCAGTCTTCCCGAGCTGTGGTTTTCCTTTTCTTGGTAGTTTAACTCTGGGAAGCTTGTTCCCTGGTACACTTGAATAACAAACTCTCTCTTCTTCCCGATACTTTCCTCGCTGCCAGTAGGCTCGCCGCTTGGTCCTAGATGTTTCAGTTGCTTCGCCTTCTGTGGGTAGGG
>NW_018165209.1:0-12328 GCF_001263595.1 Phalaenopsis equestris
CTCACATAGATTTTTTCTTTTAATAAAGAGCACTAAAAGGACTAAAAGGCTCCAATTTTTTAATAAAATAAAAAATTACAAACACATAGGAAAAGGAACCCAACCTAAACCCTATACAACTAACAAAAAAAAAAAAAAAAGGTTCCAATTCCAAAAAAATAACAATACATAAATAAACAAAGGCTCCAATTCTCTCTCACATAGATTGAATCATCAGAAGCCTTAGGGGGATTATCATAAAACTCTCTAGCAACTGAAATCACAGTTACAATAGTATTGTAATAATTATTCTCCTAATATCTACTTATAATCATACTTTCAATAGCCACCCCAGGGCTGATGAATCCCCTCTCAACAATCAACTTCTTCAATGCCAAAAAGTCGTTGTAACGCTCATCGGCTTTGGAGCTTACAAATTATTTTTTGTCAAATGAAGATTTAGACTTGCCGTCCTTGTTTTTGGTGCCATTGAGAAGTAAAGAGATGAAAATTACATGGAACAAGGATTGAGAGTAATGTGGATATAATAAGATGAAAATCAAAAGCTCAATCAAGCTTTTCTCTCAAAAATTTTCAATCTGACTTTCTCCACCCAAAAACCCGAAAATCTTGGATGAAAATCAAAGGAAAACGTTTAGAGAGTGAAATTTCCCTCTTATGAGTGATTTTCACTTACAAAAACGTCTTAAATCAAGAGAAATTGGAAGAAAAAAAGATGTCGTAGGTATCGCCTCTCATTCCTTGAAGATGAGCAGTGGGAGGTATTTTGCGAAAATGACGCGAACCAGTCAAGTTTAGGGCTTAATAGCCGAACAGAGGGAGTAACGCGTAGGCCCCACAATAGCAATGCTAATGCGCTGCTTGCCTGGAGTGGCGCCTTGGTGCCTAGACCAAATTTGGTCAGGTTACATGTTTTGCAATATTTGTCTTCCACCCCACCACACCCCACCCCAACAGAAGTTTTTAATCACACAAAATGCCCTATAACTAATGATAAATAAGGTCACTCATCCTCTTTCTCATCATATCTCTCACCTCTATTTCCTAATCTCTAACAGAATCTCCCACTATTGACTTTCGGGTGCTTTCACACATTTCTGTGAGAAAAATATTATGGACCAGATAACACCTAACTATTTAAACTTACTTATATGTTGCCAACCCCTAAATATTATTCTGTCCTAATAAGGTATACACCTCAACCTGTACAATAGAAGAATCATCCACCAACCCTTCTAATTTCTTGACACAAAAACAATCTTAATAGAAGAACAGGGTTAGGAATAAAATGTATTGAATTGAGATGGACCTATCCCATGTCTAAACTCAGTATGTCTTCTCTATATCCTTATGTTCGATTTAAAACTGGGCTGTAGAGAACACAGTTGGTCCTACTCCCACAAAAAGATATACTAGAGTTCAGGGACAATGAGAAAATTAAGGATTCGTCGCCCTCAAATTGCACAATCCTGATCATAGAAAAACAATCATAACACAAACACAAACGCGTAACACAACAACAACAACAAACAAAAATTCAAATACAATCTTGGGTTGCCTCTCCAGAACCGCTTAGTTTTAACTTCCTTAACCTGACGAATCCAGACATTTACTCAGGATGACCCGACATTAAAACCTCATTTATCAAAGGTCCCTCACCACCTAGGTATGTTTTAAGTCTCTGCCCATTTACTTTGAACACTATATCACTCTTAGGTATTTAATTCCCACAACACCAAAATGATAGATTTTCATTACAATAAATGATCCTGACCACCAGGACTTAAGTTTTTTGGGAAATAATTTCAATCGTGTATTAAATAGTAAAACCTCCTGTCCGGGCTCAAAATCTTTTTTAAGAATCTTTTGATCGTGTCACTTTTTTATTTTCTCTTTATAAATTCTGTCATTTTCATAAGATTCTTGTCTAATTTTATCAAGTTCATTTAACTGTAGTAATCTTTTCTCACCAGCTTCATTCATATTGTAATTGAACTCTTTAACAACCCAATAAGTTTTATGTTTTAATTCTACTAATAAATGACAAGTTTTACCAAATACGAGTATATATGAGAACATTCCTATAGATGTTTTATAAGCAGTCCTATAAGATCACCATTGATCATCTAATCGCAAAGGTCAATCTTTTTTATTAGGATGACAATTTTTTTCTAAAATCCTTTTGATCTCTTTGTTAGATACTTCTACTAAACGACTCGTCGGGGGATGATATGTTGTGATAATCATATGTTTAATTCCATACTTTGCAACTAATGCCTCAATCCTTCTATTCCTAAAGTGGCTTCTCCCATCACTAATGATGACTTTAAGCATACCATCTCTGCAAAATATGTTCTTTAAGAATTTAGATACACTTTGAGCTTCACAATTAGGCGGGGCTACAACCTCTACCCACTTTGAGATATAGTCCACAACTATCAGAAGATAAAGATTCTCTAACGAAGGTACAAATTATCCCATGAAATCTAAACCCCAAACATAAAAAATTTCAATCTATAAAGTAAAATTCAGAAGCATTTCATTTTGCATGGAAACATTACATACTTTCTGACATTTGTCACAAATTTTGATATATTTGTTCATTTCTCTAAATAGAGTAGACTAATAAAATCTAGATTGTAAAATCAGAGAAACACTTTCATAAAGTCTAAAATGTCCCCCAAATTTGGCATCATGACATTTCCTAATAATTTCAAGAGTTTCTTCTATGGGTATACATATTATAATTACTTGATCCATACATTTTTTATAAAGGTATGGGTCGTCCCAAAAGTAATATTTAGCATCATGGACAAGTTTCTTCTGTTGATTACATGTCAGACCATAGTGCATAATATCACTATGTAATTTACTATGTCAACATACCACAAAATTTGTCATTTAGTAATAGCAAATAGTGGCTTATTAGGAAAATTCTCATTGATCTCCTCTTCATAAACACATGAATTCACTTGATCCAGTCTCGATAAGTGATGCGCTATTTGATTCTCAATACCTATTTCGATATCAAACTTTTGTAGCAACAAGACCCATCTAATCAACTTTAGTTTGATGTCCTTTTTTGACATTAAATATCGAATAACAAAATGGTCAGTATGAACAGTAAACTTGGTACCAATCAAATAGGACTTAAATTTATGTAATGCATATATTGTAGCCAAAACTCATTCTCAGTAGTAGTATAATTAATTTGAGCTTCATTAAGGGTATTACAGACATAGTATAAGCTCTAAACATTTTATCATGTTGTTGTCCTAAAACTGCCATAATAATGTAGTCACTCGTATCGCACATTAACTCAAATGATTTCCCCCAATCAGGTGAGACAATTATAGGAGTCGTGACTAACTTTTCTTTTAAAGTATTAAATGCATTTAACCATTCATTATCAAAATTAAATAGATCGTTCTTTTTTTAAAAGATGGCATAAATGTTTAGAGATTTTTGAAAAATTCTTAATATATTGCCTATAAAATCTAACATGTTCCAAAAAAGTTCTAACTCCCCTCACATTAGTAGGCAGAAAAGTTTTTCAAAAACTTGGAATTGTTGTTGGGTATGCTTTTGTACCTCTTTCAGAAACTTAATGACCAAACACAATTCCTCCAGCAGCCATGAATTGACACGTAGAGGTTTAGCAATTTTGATATAAGCGACCCATCAGCGACGACATCTATAATACACCTAAGAGATTCTACTAAATCACTGTAAAAAAAATCTGAATTATCTACCAATCGGGCAGTGCATGATGGGGGCAATTCCTAAGATGTTTCTTAAATTGTTCTCACGCTTCATAAATTGATTCACCTTCATATTGACAAAATGAAGTGATATCATTCCTCAATTTAGCCGTTTTTTGAAGGCAGGAAATACTTAGCTAGGAATTTCTAGGTGCTAATGAATTTAACCACATTTTGGTTTTGTTCCTCAAGGAGAAAGGGAAAATCCTTAGCTTGACAGCCTCATTGGATACACTATTATAGGGAAATGTAGCACAGAGTTCTAAGAAGCCCGTTAAGTGTAAGTTAGGATCTTCAGACGGGGTTCCCCCAAACTGATTATTTTGCACTATTTGGATGATAACAAGTTTCAGGCTAGGAATTTCTAGGTGCTAATGAATTTAACCACATTTTGGCTTTGTTCCTCAAGGAGAAAGGGAAAATCCTTAGCTTGACAGCCTCATTGGATACACTATTATAGGGAAATGTAGTACAGAGTTCTAAGAAGCCCGTTAAGTGTAATTTAGGATCTTCAGTGGGGGTTCCCCCAAACTGATTATTCTGCACTGATTGGATGATATCAAGTTTCAACTTGAATGTGTTAGCTTCTACAGCAGGGGTCTGAATGCTTAAGTGAATTTCATCTATATTAGGGTTAGCATAGTCTCTTAATGGTCTATGTGTTTCATGAATTGGTCCATTGGTTGGTTCTTGAATTTTTGGGTTATTATGGAGTTTTTTCATCATCTCTCCAGTGAGTTTTTTTATGTCTCTTTTGTTTTCTGATTTTTCTAATAGTTCTCTTTAACTCAGAATCGTATGATGCAAATCTCGTAGGCTCTACACTATGCATACCGGAACTATAGTATCTAATAGACAAGATTCACACAAAATCACACAACAAATATGTTTGATTTTTTTCTTTTTCAAAAAAAAAAAAATTTAAACACAAGCAAGTAGCACTAAAGGTTTTCCAAGTCTATGACCTAGAAATTCACCTAAATTTGCCTGATTTAAATACACCATCGTTCCCTGACAACGACACTAAAAATTTGATACCTACTTCTACGTGCAACTGCACTATGGGAGCTAACGCAAGCGCACGTCTTATATCATGATATCAGATTTTTGAGTTCGGAATATCAATCTAACAGGGAACGAGGGTATTAAATTGAGGAAAAATTCTAGTCTACTAATTTCGTTCATAGCCTAGGATCCTTCAAACCTAGAAATTCACCTAAATTTGCCTGATTTAAATACACCATCGTTCCCTGACAACGACACTAAAAATTTGATACCTACTTCTACGTGCAACTGCACTATGGGAGCTAACGCAAGCGCACGTCTTATATCATGATATCAGATTTTTGAGTTCGGAATATCAATCTAACAGAGAACGAGGGTATTAAATTGAGGAAAAGTTCTAGTCTACTAATTTCGTTCCTAGCCTAGGATCCTTCAAGGTAATCCTATAGTATCTAAAGCAAATGTAAATTTTAAATCCTACATAAATCCTACTTAACTTTGTGTTGAATTGATGAATAGCGGGTCTAATGCTACCCACTCTTGTAATGATGTAAGTGGAGTGGGAAATGAAAAGTGCAAATTGTAGATTTGGCTAGTGACAAATAAGAGGAACTCTCTTCTTTACCCTCTCCCGAGTGCATAAAGAAGATTGATTAAAATGACTTCAATTCCTTAAATCTCGTTTTGAACCCATCAAATAATTTTTCCCAAACATTTGCATCTTCTTACGAGGCATATCCACCTATACTCCACAATTCAACGTGGCTAACCTAGTTGATTCCACCTAGCTCTCTCGAGTTATTATGGTTCACAACACATTTTAACATTTCAATTGGCCAAAATAAAAAGTGAATGGAGATTTGAAGGTTAATCATCACATTAAGTAACTAAAAGTAATTTCACAACACTTAACATTCCTACACATATTACTTAATCATCACAAGGTAAGGTAAAAAGTTTAACTCAGAAAGCATGAAGAACATACCTTAAAGCTTTATTTGAAAACAAGAGAATTCCACTAAATGATGTGTTTAAAAAAATACAAACAATAAAAAGTAATTTCACAACACTTAACATTCCTACACATCTTACTTAATCATCACAAGGTAAGGTAAAGAGTTTAACTAAGAAAGCATGAAGAACATACCTTAAAGCTTGATTTGAAAACAAGAGAATTCCACTAAATGAGGTGTTTAAAAAAATACAAACAATATAATACACAAACACTTATCTTCCTCTCCTTTACAACTGGAGATGCTCCGTCAAATGCTTCCCTTGCTGCTACTTCTAGAGGATCTCTTTATCCTTTGCCTTAGAAGAAGATGGGGATTCAACAGCGGGCTACAAACTCACATCAATCTCCCTAAATTCACTAATCCTATACCTACTAACATCAATCCTTCAACCACTCTTCAACAACCCTTAATAACCCTTTACATAGACATAATATAGACTCCATTTTCACCCCCACGACCTCCCAATAACTCCTCATGACAAGCACTCGAACTGCTCAAAACTGCCTCAGGCAGTTGCTAGCATCCAAGCGCTCAGAGGATGGCGCCTAGGCGCTAGTCTTTTGGTATGCACAGAATGGCCTGGGCGCCTTGGAGCCCAAGGAAGTGGCGTCTAGGTGCCAGTGTCACAGTGTCAAGGCACCAAGTGCCAAGTGGGGGGTGCCTAAGTGCCGCCTTCTCGGTTTGTTAAGTGAGGGACTGGCGCCTAGGCTTCAGTCCTCCATTTTGCTCTTTTGCTCAAACTTTACTCCACATTGCTCCACTTTTATTGCATGTTGTACCTGCATGAAAAATATGAAATTATCTCTCTTTAAAGTGCAATTTTATCCATAAAAAATGTGCAATACATAAAGGAATTTAAGAATTCTTTTTTATACATCAGAGTACAACCCGGATGGCTATGTCACAGGTTCGATTTTTTAGTTGTATTAGAAAATTTTTAACTTAGCAGAGTAGCTCATCAATTTGGTTATTCTCAATTTAGCTTGCCCTTTTTTATGGTTTGTTGTGACTCACCATGTTTAGGTTTGTTGAGTCCGAACTTCAAGACCTGCTTGAGTCATAGGCAGACTACAAATAACTATGCTTCTTCAACTGAATAGGCTTAAATCTTATAGACTTCAAATTCTCATTTCTTGTATCATAAACTTGTATATTGAGATTGTTTTAGCTTGATTGCATGGCTATTTTTTGAGTGTATATTTTCTCATGGACTTAACCTTCATCCGTCAATTTATTGAGCTAGTCCCTAGATTTAGATCACTTGAACTCGTCTAATTGGATACATTTAGGAACTAGACAACTCCCGTCATTTGACTAATAAAATAAGACTCTCCTATTACGGTCCTTTATGGCTAATTAAGTAAGAAAAGCTCGCTCCTTCACTATGACCATTTTTATAATTTATTAAGTGAAATAAGATGTCAGCGACTCAATCATATGTGAACTTGTTAGTAATTATATTCTAAATTTCAGTAATTAGCTTTATTTCAAAATGTATGTTTGATTTTATTGATGCTTCATTTATTTTTTATTTCAATGAAATTTATATTATATGAGCCTCTTCATATTGGTAGATAGGAAAATACATACATAGGCGTTGAATTTCCTATATATTTGTGTAGAAAAAAATGTGTATATATATATATATATATATATATATATATATATATCAATCTATAGCTTCAAGTAGAAATCAAATAGCATATCATTACATGACTTGTTGAAAATAAGCATGCACAACCAATTGCATAATAATTTATCTAAATTATTAGACTAATGCATGTTATTTTGATACTAGTAAATGTGCACTTATTCATTGGTTGTTAAATGTAAATTGTTTCATATAAACCTAAATGCATCATATGAAAGAATGAAATAATTTATATATGAATGTTTATACGCCCATGTTCAGAGGAGTTCACTCCCCAATGCTATAGGTAGTTGAAGCCATGGACCAGCGCACGTGGTGTTTTTATACCGCTCGAAACAATTATGATAGTTAGTTCATTAAAAACTGTGCCGGCGAGATAATTTCAGTCAGAGGCCAGTAAAGAGATCTTTCCACCCTAAATAATTGTGATGGATAGAATGTAGATAAGAGTCATTCCATCTTAGACAATTGTAAGATTTACATCACTAACTGTCATGTCGACGAGAGACGACTGAGAAATATCGACTAAGGATGTGTTAGGCTGTTTTGACAGTGATCCTCAAAACAAACAAATATGTATGTAAAGAATATAAAGTAAAAGTAAAATTAAAGTAAATACATATAAAAGATCTGTTAATTTTCATTTAGAAAAATCATTAATACATGCATTAGTATATATAAGATTTCTTATGAAAATATGAAAGATCAAAATATTATAATGTTTTTTATAGATATATGAAAGACCAACATGCATATTGATTTGTTCCCGTTTGACACTATAGTTTCGAAGTGTGGTTGATCCTAGATTATCTTTAGATAGATTATTATGTTGATTTAATATATTTCATCATGTTTAAGCTTTTGATTAAGATGAATTTAAGAGAATTCAATGTGTACAAATGACAGGAACAACAATTAGAAAGATATAAATTTTTATATTTTAATTACATTTGCTTTCTTTAATGATTTTTTTGTGAATATTTTAATATTTAATTGTTAGTGATAGAAATAAAAAAATAGAAAATATATTTCCAACGTCCGATCATTTGTTCTCGTGTTAGCTAATTTCAAGTCATGGGCCGAGTCGAGATAAAAAGCTATAAATTCATGGGCCGAGTCGAGATAAAAAACTATAATAGAGCAAAGGTTAGAATAAATAATCTGGATTTTACTGAAGGACGCAATATGGTGATTGAAATTATTTTACTGTTATTTTAAAATTATGGATGATTCGGAAGTAGAGGTCAGGGATGATTACCGTGTTAAATTTGATATAGCCTAGAATGTTATGGTCAATGCTGAGATGATTACTGCAACCTCAACCCAATAGGAGTCGAAGATTTGATGCTCTTTCAGGACATGAGGCCACCTCTCCTTCGTTGTGTTGTACAGGAAAGAACAGGAGTTTCGAAACCTTTGTGCGCAACGATCTTCTCGTCGTCTTCACAGAGACCTAACCACATGATTCTGTCCATGGAGTTCTTGACATCTTCTTCGTCCACAACGATCCTGTGGTGGCTTTTCCGATTAGCCCTAGCCAGGACTGTGGGCAGGTGTCGCACAAGGAAGGAAATTAGAAGTTTCGGATGTTCTCGTATGAAGCGATCCCGTCGTTGGTTTCCTCTGGAGCTTTAATCGGGATTGTATCGTGCTTTGGTGTCGCGTGAACGGTGAACGGAGAGGAGATGGGGCTTGGTTTCCTGCAGTTCCTGCTTCGGCTATGAAGCGATCCCGTCGTTGGTTTCCTCTGGAGCTTTAATCGGGATTGTATCGTGCTTTGGTGTCGCGTGAACGGAGAGGAGATGGGGCTTGGGTACCTGGAGTTCCTGCTGTACAGAGCAGAGGAGAAATGGGGAGTTTGGAAGAACTTCATACGGAGTGATTCCACTATTGTCTTCACCACTAATTTGTGGCTTGGGCTGAAGGATCGTGTGACACGGGGAGACCAAGGAGCGACGCTAGGAGTTTCGGTGGTCTCATGTGCAACGATCCAGATGCCCTGGTTGCGATAGGGGTGCAAACGAGCGGAGCAGAGCGAGTTGATGAACAAAGAGCTATTTTGGCAACCCTAAACTAAGCAAATGAGTCGAACACAGAACACAAGCTATTGACGAACAAAGAATCATTTTGACAACTCTAGATACGACAACCATGGGATGTTAAAGATTGAGATGAGATTTAAATCTTATTATTATATTACAATATCATTTAAATATAAATATATTTTTATTCTATTTTTAAATTAATAATTTTAATTTATTATAATTCTTTGTAGACTTGTAGTCAATTACTACTCCCGTCATATATATATATATATATATATAAGTTTTCGAGTCAAAACGAGTCGAACACGTACGAACAAATTTTTGTTCATGTTCGGCTCATTTATATTTCAAGCACAAAAAAAATGTTCGTGTTTGACTCGTTAAGTTAGCGAACAAATCGAATACGAACTTCTTAACGAGCCTAACACAAGTTGTTCACGTCTAACAAACCGTTTTAACAACCCTAAATGCAATTGTACGGTAGGAACCACAGTGATGAGAGAAAAGATTGGTGGTTGTGTGCTCCTACGATTTTCTTGCGTGCGAACTACGAGCAATGTGTGGTATTTTTTTCTCCTTGTTGGGGCCCAGACCCGGCCGTATCTTTGTACAGCGTTAACTTAATTGTAAGAGAGAGTGAGGTACTAGGATTAATTATTTGGGTGAATTAGCAGGAACAATTAAAAATGCTTTCATTTGATTAATTATTTCTCTTTTTTTTTATTTTAAGGGCCAACATTCATGTTATTAAAATATTGAAGAAAATATGATGTTTCATATTTTTTATGTTTATTTATTACTTTATTTTCATTACACATTATAAAATAAGTTTTCTATAAATTAACTATAAAATAGCTTTAGAAGTGTGTATGAAATATGAAAATTTTATAGTCTTAAATACAAATCATAAGAATTTATTTCATGCTTTTAATTTCAAAAATAAAATAAGTCCTCAAAGAAAAAAACTGATTGAATGACTAAATTTGTGCAGCTAGTATCCTTGAGCCTAATTTTGAATCTGTCTTCTCTTATATTTTTTTGATTTAAAAATTTAGAATGAGATGGAACACATTTCATCTAAGAAAGTTTTAAGATTTTGGGATGAGATGTCATTCACATGGCCCATCCTCCTGATTTTTTCTCTCGTCATTTCTTTATTATAAAGTGCATGGGCATGCACAATAGTCTTAGCTGCCACAGTGAGGAGTTTAAAAGTCAAATATGTTGGCAAAACAAAGCAAAATAATAATTTGAAAAATTGATAATATCATTTTCAAATTTCAATGTAAATTTTGTTTTTCAATTATTCAAAGGAAATTATAGTCCAAAAATTTCAAAATGTAAATTCTTTCATAATATATTTTTCTTGACTTTCTAAAATTTTTAATCTTAAGACTAGATGAGAACCACCTTTCAAAATGGAGCTTTCTTATTGTACATCTATTTTTTTCAACTTCTCTCTCCACATTTAATATATGATATGTAATATAGATGTCACATTGGGTGTTTGATTCTATTGACACTAAAAGTAATTGAATTTCGCTAGAAAATGTGAATATATGTTATTTTATTTGTTGACAATATCATACTCAATGCTAGTGAAAAATGAAATGAAATATTGGCCATTATTATGACCCAGAAGTGTGCTCATCATAAAGGACAAGCCAATTTCTGATCAACCAAATAATGATGATAAAAAGTTGCCGCTCAATTTCTCCTCAATCATTCAAGTTGGTGAAAAATAAATTTAATTCAATTTCTTTACCCTTCATATTTTCTTTCATTTCCTCTTCTTTAATTCTTGCAGACCCAATTGATCCTATATCTTTTACTAGAGACAAGAGAAAAGGCGGCAATAAAAACGGGAAATTCTTTTATAGCTTCACTCTTTTAGCATATAACAGGAAGTTAAATGTTGGTAAATATAAGAAACATAATAAAAGTAGTTCTTTTAGCCAATGAGATAAAGCATGGAAGGTGCTTGTCCACACATTTTCTCTAGGGCATTATCATGGTGCTACAAAGGCACTCTTCTGGTCATCCAATTTAATTAATTTTATCCTCCATCCTAAATTAAATTTAGTTATTTCTTTTTATATACACCCTTACCCCTACTCCCCCAACAGATTCATAAATAACTTATCGATGATGCTTGAACAATTTCTTTATGTGCCTGATGTTTTATATAATTTTTGAATGGTAAAATGCTATATTTTTGGATATGCTAGGTGATTTCAAAGAAGGATATTGTATAGGCATTGAAGTATCTGAAGAGGATTCTCATGCAGAGAAGCCCTTTTATGGTCCAAATCAGTGGCCTTCAGAAGGTAACATACTACATCATGTTCCCTAAATTTTTCCTTTAGCAGTCAATTCCTTAGTTTCTCCTCACTTGTTAGCCTTATATTGCTGATTTTTTGAAGTAAATCTAGACTTTATTGACTAGAGATTCACCCTTTTGGACGGGTAAGTCATGGTATCTATTAATTGGCCTGCTTACCGGCATCCCTTAATTTCTATGTGGATGTTGGTGCAGTTTTGGTATTCTGTTGATTGATGTTGTGCTTTTAAATTCAAATTTACCTTAAATCTATTAAATATTCTTTACTTTTTGGACCTCTGGTTTATCTATAAAATCACTATGTATTTTGTTACAAATGCCAATTTGTGATAGTATGATTTACTTCAAATTTTTTTGGTTGGATTTAAATATCCAGTTCCTAAAGTTTACCCTTTTTTTTGGTATTTTGAAGAATTTTTACCTGGCTGGAGGCAGGTTATGGAGCAGTACCAAATAGAGGCCTTGTAATGTATCCTTCACCTTTTCCTGTTATATATATATATATATAT
>NW_018165209.1:12338-55914 GCF_001263595.1 Phalaenopsis equestris
TATATATATATTGGTAGACTTACCAATTAAATTATTATTAATCTTTGCAAGTTGAAAGATTGTCTGCTACCCATTTCATTAAGATCAATGTGTCTTATCATCCTATTGGGATTTAGTTTGTATTTCAGTTCTCAATAAATCTATTTTTAAAGTCTTACCAATGTATCTCCAGAAATATCCTCTTATAATTGCCTGTATAATTATTCTCAACAAATCTTCCTTTGATGTTTACTTATATGACTAATCTTGTGCAATTGACATCTCGAATGTCTTGATGTCTAGAATTCCTGTGCATATCTATTACAAGGTGTACAGAAATTATAAAGCACGCATTAAAGGCCAAAGTCTCCAAACTCTTATTTTTAATAAATATATATTACTTGGATAAAAATTTAAAGCATAGAATTTAATACAACTATCACTTCAATATTTTTTTATTCAAAAAAATCATAATGTTTAAAACCATGGAAATCCTACAAAAACTATAAACTTATATAAATCTAGATGGTTTCTGCCTTGAACAAATCCAATAATATATGCAAATTACTGGCAAGATTTATAAGAAACAAACAAAATACTAGGAAAGACATGCATGGATGTTAAAGAAAATACTTTAACGTCTTAGCTTTAAATGATAATCAAGCTTACATACAAATAAGAAAATGTTGCAAGTGATGTAAGACTTTTCAAGTAGAAAATTCTGATAGAGCTAAATTATTGGGCTTAGCCTAGTTGAAATGATTCCATTATGAGTACAATGACGCCCTTCCTCTTAATTAGAAATATGTTAATACAGTATACCGTGCATAAATTATAAAGGATAAACTACATGATGGAAGTTGGAAGAATGTTAAATCATTGGAGTTGTCTTCTGGAGATCATTGTGATTTGTTTGGCTCCTAAGGCCAGGTTGTAGGAAGTCCACTATCAATATTAGTTTCAATGCCCCAAGTTAGAATTAATGTTGTTGACATTCATTGACCTTATTGGTGATGATAATCAGCAAAACTGACGATTGTTGATATTAATTTTGGTAGTGTGCATTAGTTATGTCGATGACATGCCTTATGCTTATTGATGAAGAAGTAACATGGTGTTGTTGGCAATAACAAGCAACTAAATTGGTAGTTGTTTCTATTAATTTCGATGACATGCAACTATCTTACAAGTGATGGCATATGTTAAAATGTGCATTAGATTTATAGGTGATGCTATGTGTTAATGGCATGCATTGATCTTATAGGTGATGATAGCTGATGAATTTGGTCAGCTTCCATATAGTCAGATGACAGTGGTTACAAACTATAGGCAAGCGATAATTATCAAGAAATTATCGATTGTCAGGTTATTGTAGTTAATAGATGATGGTCATGATATTATAATCGGGTGATGATTGTTATAAAATTATAATTAGGGGACGATGGCCAGACGATAATAGTTTGGAATAGTGGTCGAATGATCATACTCAAGTGATGGTGATTGGGCAACAATGGTCAGATGATGTTGGTTGCGACGGTGTGACACTTATGGTTTAGCAGCTATGGTTCAATGATAGTTGTCAAGTGATGCCAGTGATCGACTTGTGTAATTATGATGATGGTGATTTGGCAATAGCTTTTTAACAGGGAGGGTTGGCAACAACAATCAAATGATAGAGGTTGGGCAAAAACACTTCAATAGTGAAAGTCGGTAGCCATAGTCCTATGGTGGTCAAACGGTGAGTTTGATGGTGGCGTTTTGATAGCGGCGATTTGATGGTGACATTGATCTAATAATAAAAATTTTTTGGTGACATTTCAATAGTGATTATTAGGTGATAACAATCTGATGAGCATGGTCGATCCATGATCTAACAATGATGCTCAAGCAGAGCCTTTGAATTTTTCAAAAATTTAAGCTCTCTTTAAAAGTCTTTTTCTTCTTTAATAGAGTATAAGTTTATTTATAATCTTTAGGATTGACATTTTCTATAACTGTAGTTAAAATTTAAAATACTTTATCAGAAGGCTAGAAATGATCCCCTTGATCATAAAGTATTTTTAGAGCACTTAAGTGCCTTAAGGAGTCAAAATTTGGTAATTATTAGCCCGTAAAATTTGTTTTATTTTACTTGATTGTAAGAATATAAGATCTAAAGATCATTTGGTAGATCAATTAATATTCTGAAATTTGTAACTATGTTTGAAGTGCTTGATTTGGGCTCATTAAAGATTGATCAGGTTCTTTAGAGTATTGATGGTTTTATTTCATTGAGATGCTTAGTGTGACTATAAGTTTGTTGAAATTAGAGTTTAAATGATTCTAAATTTAATTTTTAAATTTCAAAAAAATTTTATCTCGATTGATGCTTGATTAAATGAATTTTTTAGCAGCATCAGTTGCCCTTTAATTTTAAATGTTTAAATCTTTTTAACATTTTTATGACATAGAATTAGAATTTGTAATTTTACAAAGCACGATCACTCTCTAGGCTTCAACTTTGATTTTCTTTTTATGAAAAATTTGTTTGTCAATTCAAGTGAAAATTGCCAAGGAAATTTGGTTTAAACATTATTAAAATTGTATGAAATTAATTGTATATTCTTTGTTGGCTTTGAAAGTAACTAAGTTGATTTGAAAACAACAAAAAAATACTTTAGAGACCCCCCAATATTGTCAAAAATATTTTATTTGAGCTCAAAACTAGACTTTGACGTGTGGATAAACTCTTAGGCAATCAATTGGCTATTGCTAGTGGGGACAATTATGCGCTCGTCCACGCATGCATAGCGATGCAGCACCTAACTATAACAATGCATGATTTTTTTTTTTGTAATACTTTTTTCTTTTTCTTTTCTTAATTCTTCTCAGAAAAGGAAAACTAAAAATTGCTAATATAAATTTTAAAATTTATAAGAAATTTTCAAATACATTTTTTAGAGATTCTCTCCTATCTCAGTTCTATAAATACCCCTATTAGGGCTAGGAGAGAGAGACACAACTCTCTTATGCAGGCTTCAATTTTTCTTCATAAAGGGGAAACTACCATTTGACTGGGGTTTAAATTGTTGGAGGAAAAAGGTTTGTAGTTTTCTGCGATAAGGCTATAACCTTCTTTTGATAAAGGTGTTGATAGTCCTTAGCAGAGAAAGGTTATTTTTTATGCTCTATTTTGAGGTTCCAATTTTTCTTTTTACTATCATTATTCTCAAAATTGGCAAAAAGAAATGCATAGAGGATAATACTGCTAATAATATCAATAAAGTAATACAAACTCGATGATGAAAATTTGTTTCTCCAAAAACATAATAAATTTATTCAATATGTTAAGTTTGTAATTTTTGAGCAATTCTATGCTTATTTTTATACTTCTTAACATTGTGGGTTGATTTTTTTGCTTGAAGATTGAACACATAATTTTTTTTTTCAAAAATTTTTGTTTCAAAATTTTGCCACTTAGATTTTTAGATGTAATGATAAAAAAAATTATGATATCTCTGTCTCAGATGATTTTTTTGCAATCTCACATTTTTTCAAAGGATTTTTAAATTTTTTGTAGGTAAATAATATCATCATGATCTACCTTTGATTACCTTTGATTTTTTTTTTTTTATTTCAAAATACAATATTTTGGTATGGTAGAAAATTTTTTAGCAACAAATTTTAAAAATCTATCACTTTACTGATGACAAACTTTAGGAATTTTTTGAGACTTGCAACTTTGTCTAAATTAGTTCAATTTTTTTGTAGAAGCTCCTATTTATGCATAAATACTTCATAAGAAATTATAAATTTTCTCAGTAATTTTGCCAACAAAAATATTTGAGTGGTCATTGCTTAGCAATTTTTGCACTGCGATATGATAGAAGAAAAATTTTTTGAATCATCAAATTAATTTTTCGATGAGCTTGATGTCGTGGAAAATAAAATTTAATGATTTATGTCCCTCCATAGTTTTCTATTAAATATAGTTATGATCTGACATAGAATTGTGTATATTTTAGGTATTGTCAAGGACAAAGCTGCATGCTTGATTGAATATGTCACTCGGAGAATGCAAATATCGTGTTGAAATACATTGAAACTAGAGAAGGGATGACTTTGATGATTCATCAAAAAAATAGTTAGCTCAAATTGATGCCTATGCATATTTGCCACAATATTAAGAGGCCGATTTTATCAAAATAGAAGTGAAATTTGAAGTTAAAGTTACATTTTCGTTGGTCGTAGAGATCCTCAAGATGAAGAGATCAATTTCCTAGATGCTGAAGTTAGATTGAAATTTGAAGGTTGTAGAAGACCTTGAGATATCTCTAAATATTTTATGTAATTGAAGTGGAAGACCTAAAACATGATTATAATAGAAGGTGATTTTTTTCTTCTTAATTCCTTGCTGGAGATTAGATTGGTGCATTAGTTTATGTTAAAACCATTCACCCAACCAAGCTTCAGCTGATACTTTATAGAGTATTGAAGATGATGTGAAAAGTGTGACGTCCAATTGATTTATGTTGAATACACTACCATATTATGTTCAGTCATGCATTTCTCTTACATATGTATTTCTCTATCATGTTCTCTCTCTAGAACTAAGATCTACTCTTAGGGTTTTCTTAGTAGCTCTCTTAGAAAACTATTGAAGGAATCGGTACCAAGCTAATATTTCCAACCAAATCTTCACTTCTTATATTTTAATATACTTTGCCTCACACCCTTAAATTTTGATTGAGATGATTAAAGTCAAGTTATTAAGCGTTAGTGAAGTTCCTATAGACTTGAAATATCATAAATTCTCCTTTCATCCTATAAACTTAGGTTTTTTGCTGGTCTCTCTCATTTGACACTTTGCACCTCTCTCTTTGGACACTATGCACCTCTCTCTCACCTGATGCCTTAGGTGACTCTTTTCTTGATTTATATCGTTACAATCGTCACAGGAGCACCGTCTAAAATTGTACCATATAAGGTACTTTAATATTAATATTTTTTTTTGTTTACTTGCACGAATACATTTGTGCTCCTCCGTTAGTACTATAAATGAGTGACTTCATCATAATCAGTCATGTCATGCAACAATAAATATAAATATATCATTCATGTGATTATTGCATTCAATTCAATATATTATATATAGTGCACACCAATGCATGGTAGTAAGTAACTATAAACATTCATAACAAAACGAAAATAAATAAAAGAACATATAATTCAAAATAAATCTTGTACATGTATCGTTATCTATTAATGCTAAATAATGAAAAGGAATAAAAACATTATCATAGATTAAAAGTATGAGTTCTTACCTTAATGTCGATTAATTTGTTATTTTGATTTGCATTGACGTTGACTCTTATAAATTGGAAATCTAATAAAAATATGATATTTATATTATTAAATTTAAAATAAATTATTATTTTAATTAGCTTTTAACTTGATAATTTTCATATTTTACTTTATGAAATCCTGCTTAATTTTCTATTATTTATATATATATATATATATGTATCTAAATATATTAATTCACATTAATAAAAACTCTCCCTTACCACTTTCTGTCGCAACCTAATGAGAGATCTCCCTCTTCCTTCATTGCAACTGCTCCCCTTCCCCTTCTCTACACCTGATTTGGTTTGGCTGTGAAGAATAATCCACCATCTATTCCTAAGCATGATATATATGCATCACTTATAAAAGATAGATATAATATTCCACTGAGCAAAAAACAGAGAACAAAGTCCCCAAGAATCCTTAAAACAAAAAAAATAACACATCAATTGGTTTCTAATAGAAAGTAACCCTAATTAGAAATAAAGAAAAAGGAGATAAGCTAGAGAAGGCAAAAGATCTTGATAAATTTGACAATAGGACAATTTGCTCTGTTCGACCTTTTTTCGATCACAATAACTCTTAATTCTGTGAAGTTTGCTTGATATTGTAGAAGAATCCTTAATTTCACATAATCTTATAAAACCCACTTCCGTGTCCACTTGTGTAATGGGAATCTTATTTATTCTTCTCTAAAAATGTTATCATCCCACCAACTGATATTTTTTTCACAAAATACTTGTAGTGGCCTCCAAATTAGTTGTTCACCATTCCTATCTGACTACGTTTTGAATTACACTACTGAGCTGAATTGGAATTTAGTATCGAGCTTGCTCCATAAGACAATCCAAATATAGTTCAAATACTTCCCATCTCTATTTAATGTGATATGTTGAACCTCAGTAATGACAACCCAGGATGTAGACGTATGACCAAAAATCCTAAAATATTTTTAGCACGGACTGCCTTGGATCTGACAAAAAGATAATTCGTGGCACCACGTCCTCAAATTTTGTATGAACGTCCATTAACTAGAACTCTTTCCAAGGCAATTATTTAATGCACTTCCCATTTTCTGTGAAAGAATATGTTCTTATAGACAACATGATACGTGCAACGATGGTACTATTAAGGATGGCATAGGAGGTAACACATCCGTAAGTATCATGTCGCATCAAACTGCTGGAATTTTTCTCTAATAGAAAATTTCATGAGATATCTATTGGCAATTTTGATTTTGTTCCCTTTTGTCAACCAGGATAGAATAAGTTTGTGTGCTTTTCTGTGTGGTCAGGTTCAACTTATAAATCATTTAGATATATATCACATTTTCATAGCAACTTTAATCGATAAAAAGACTACATATGGTGCAATGAATAAAAAAGAAGTTGTGGCTGAGCCACTATTGCTCTCTTATTGTTTTAGTTTAAAGGATACATCGTATTACAACATCTCTCTTGTTAGTTGGAAACTAGTTCTTTTTGTCCTCATCTTCTTAACACAACTTATGTCTTTATCTATGTTTTCCACTGCTCCTCCTTGCTCAATCAAAGTTATCATACTTTGATTTGGGTAATGAGATGCAAATTGCCCATATGTCTAGCACTTGAAGTACTTTCTAACTGGGAAAAATTTAGGGATGTGGCGGGACTCCACCTTTTCTCCACATTAGATTAGTTTTCTCTCAGACATGGTCAGCTTGGGTGCTCTATTGGGTAAACTCTTTTTGTCTAATCCCTGGATTGAATATTATTTTTAAGATGTAGTGGTCATCTGACGACATTTTGCTTTTCTAATTTAAAAGCTATGATTTATACATCGATTAATGACCAATATGGCTATAGCTACACCATTTTATTGATTGTTGGCTTTCAGTTCTCCAAGATATCTCATCACTATGTGCTCCTTTGGTTCTACCAACTCACATTCAATATGAGTTGATTTAATTCAACTCCATTGATAAATCTCTTTGTTGCAGGTTGTAGATTTTGCATCAACATATCATGTCGATAATGCACGAGAAGGTGTTTATAGTATATATCACTTTTCATTTTGGATCAAGTAGTCATTTTGCTTTTTTCCTTTATAATATCGTAGGCGCTTCAAATTGTCCTACAATAGAGACTATATTTTAAATTATTGGCGGCCAGCTTTACCTTATTGTCAGATGGAATGCCTTTTACTTAAAATATATTATAATATTTGAAGCCACTCAATGAATTAATCAGTATTCAAACATACGTCAAAATCTGGCATTGCAATCTTCATTAAAAAAATCCCCTCCTCTAATCAATAATGCCTAATCGGCGTGACATTGGCTCTTCATCACTTTAAACTTCTTGGTGGAAAGGATTTTTTTACATTCTTTATTTGGGTGGTCACTGTTGTTATAAATGACTTCCCTATATTGTCTTCTTTTAAAACTAACAAGCCTTTATTGCAATTAAATGATTTTTTATTGTGTCTTTTATAGTAAGCTCATGAGCACCTCATTAAGGGTTTCTTCTAGGCGGCATGTCTTCTCATTCTACCAATTAAAATTTTGTTGGTGAAGTAGTGGTCTAGAATTAATGTTAGGGTTAAAGTTTGGGCTAGGTTCATGATGAGAATAGTTTTTTTTTTTTTTTTATGGAAGTATTAGGTTATTTTGTGTGGAATTTTGGTTTGGCAATCAAAGAAAGATAAATCTTTAAAAAATTTAGGGCTCGTCAGGCTCTGATACCAGATGAAACTTTTTTTGAGCTTTTAGAAGGTATTTAGGAAGTGTGTTTAATGTGGAGTGGGTTGTGGAATAGCCATGAGAATGAGAAGAGGGGAGGTTGACGTCATTTGGAAGGGGACTGGAGGCATTTGACTTTATTTAGTTGAAAAACAGCTGCTGAATATTGAAAGGACAAGATATGGACGAGGAGGAGGATCCATCACTTGTTTCTAAGCAAGCTCCAAACACAGCACTTGCAAAAGAAAGATGATTGAACACTTTGAAGAGCAGAAAATAGAGATCAAATTCTCTAATGCACAAAAATACTAGCTAAAGTACACATAATAGAAAAAAGACAACACCTATTTTTTTTATAGAAAATAACCGTAAATGGAATAATGAAATAGTTCATAAGCCATAAAAGGCAATGAATCCCACTGAAACTGACAATGGGACGAAATTGCTTGATTTAGCGTTCCCATGATGTGGTATGGTATCTGCTTGGCCACTATAGTAAAATCCGCGATTTTGAGGAATCCCTTGAAATCCGCTTCCACGTCATAATGGGAGGACAATTATCATCGGGAATGACTTCTTCTTGAGTAGGACAGATGTTGGAGTCATTGAACAAGTTTGCATCAATCAACAAGGATTGAAAAAAAAATAATTAATTCTGATGGTTTTTTTAATTAATATCATCAAGAAAATGTAGTCATAATAGTAATGATTCCTGTATTAAAATTCATCAATAATCACATATTGAATCGTCTTTTCCGTAGTGATATTTTTACCTATTATCAATAGTGGGCATAATTTCATCTTCATTAATAGCTTCATGAACAAGGTTAGTATGATAGTTTGGACAATATGAAGATGATGCGTTGGATATGAAATATAAAAAAATGGAATGAGTGAAGTATTCAAGCTATTGATGGATGGGTCATTGTTGTAAGCTTATATTAAATACATTAAAATTCAGTTAAATACTGATTTGCCATATTTTATATCTTACAAATATTTGTCTCAATTTATTTTTTAACTTTATATGATTTTGCTTTTATATCGATTAATTTCTTAAATGTTTTATATTGAAAACAAGGTTTTAGAACTACTCTAATCTTGCCACTTGATTTGAAAGCAAGGCTTGTCAAGTACTATATAACTAATTAGTAGGACCTCTTTGATGGCACAAGAGCCATTAACTAATGGTACCAACTCGTAAAATTTTTTGTACTCGTCTCATGGTGATACAAAATCATCATATCTTGATTTCAGTAAAGCTAATAACGCCTAATCTCTCGCTATATAGTTTGAATATTTGTTGTCCAAGTACTATCCACCTTCATAGGTCATAAAATGAAAGCATACCTATACCATAGTTCAAACTATTAATTTGGGAACCTAAATTGCTTTGGGACCACTTAAAGAATGAATAGAATGATTTACGTCTAATAATTTACTTCTAATGTTCGTGTTATCTTATGGATCTATAAGTATGGAAAATGTTCTAAGGGTTACCTCACCCTTGCATCATCTAAGCATACTCTCACTCACTGCTCACTCTGCACTTCATTCTTATTTGCATATATGATTTAACATATGAAGTTCTTATTTTTCTTCGTATGTGATTCATTACATTGATAACATATTCTATTATGATCACTTTGGACTTTCAAAATGCAATTTTCCTAAATATTCTACATTGAAATGTTTTTGTTGTAAAGCTAAAGATTATTTTGATTTGCTATCAAAAAATCATTTTTAATTTTTGCATACTATCATGATAAATTTTTATGTTTTTTCTTTCGTGTGTTATATTTTCTATTAAAAATTGCAAGAACATTATTCTTTTCATACATGAAATTTTAAAGTTCATCAGAAGAAAATTTGGTATTTAACTCATTGGCTGCCATCAAACATATAGTTGCTTCTTCTTCAAATTGCTTAATAGGTGTGTTTCTCGTTATCATAATCAACCTATACTGTCTTTAAAGCTTTATTTCCCTTATTTTTATTAGATTTTTTTCTTCCATCTACCTTCGATAAAGTAATCGTTTAATTTGAAGTGAGCAGGCATATTACATTTAAAACAATTTAGAACTTCCTTCCTTTTACCTGTATTATTAGAATTTTTTTTTTTTAATTTTATGTATGAAACTTTTACTGTTGTTTTTTTATAATTGTTTACGAGAAGCTAAATATCTTATATGAAACTTTTACTGTTGTTTTTTTATAATTGTTTATTAATGTTAGGGTAAGATCTTGTACTCTCACTAGTAAATTAATGAAATTAGTAGATATTATTGTTTACGAGAAGCTAAATATCTGAGAAGCTAAATATCTTATGCATGAGAAGCTAAATATCTTATGCATTTAATGTGTCATACAAGAGTAATTGAACATAATAATTGAACATAAGTTAAGATGTGATACAAAAATTTCTTATAATCAGTTTAGATTTATGTCGAACAAGTTTATTATGGAAGCTATACATTTATTGAGAGGTCTGATGGAAAAGTACATAAAGAGTAAGGAGAATCTACATTTGATTTTTATTAGTTTAGAAAAAGCTTATGATAAGAATCTAAGAAAAGTTCTTTGGAAAGTTCTAGAAAAGAAAGGTGTTGATATGACCTTATATTTAAGTCATTAAAGATATGTAAACTAAAGGTGTTACTTGTGTTCGAACAGAAGAAAGATTGACCAAGTATTTTCCTATTTCAATTGGATTATAGTAGAGATCGGCTTTGAGCCATATCGTTTTGCTTTAGTTGTGGATACTCTTTTTGGACATTTACAGGAAGATGTACCTTGGTGTATTCTTTCGGATGATGACATCCTTCTTGTGCTTAAAACTAAAGAAAGAATTCAAGAAAAAAAATGAATTATGGAGGTCTACTTTAAAGTGTAAAGGCTTCGTTTGAGTAGATCTAAAACTGAATCACATAGAATATAATTTTAGTAGTAGTAGATTTAGTACAGTTATAATAATGGTGGGTGATCAAATCATTAAAACGAGTGAACGTTTTATATAACATGGGTTTATTATTCAAAGTGATGGTGATATAAATTTGGATGTTATTAATATAATTTAAGTTGGATGGTTAAAGTGGAGGAATGCATTACGCTTACTGTGTGATAGAAAGTTAAAGAAAAAATTCATAAGATGGTGGTAAGACCTGTAATGTTGTATGGTGCAAAATGTTGCCTTGTAAAAGAGAAGCATAAAACTAAGTTAAGTTTTGTTGAGAGGAGAATGTTTAGGTGGATGAGTGGTGGACGAGTGGCTTTAAAGTTAGAAACAAAATGCAAAATAAATTTATCCATGAAATGGTTGGGGTAGCTCTAGTGGCAGACAAGATTAAAGAGAATTGTCTTAGATGGTTTGGTCACATTAAACATTGACCATCAGATGATCTGGTTAGGAGAGTAGATGTTTTAGATTCGACTTATATTAAGAAAAGTAGAGATAAACATAAAGAGACCCGAACATCTTTTATGAAAAATGATCTTAATTTATTAGAACTAAATGAAAATATGACACTTAATAGGACACATTGGAGAAAATGCATTCATGTAGCCAACCTCACTTAGTGGGATAAAAGCTTGTTGATCTTGTATTCATTTTAGTTGTTGATTTTCTTATGCTAGCTCGTTCTCATTCGTTTCTACTATTGATGTCTAACCAACATTTTCATATCGATGTTTTAGTGTAACGATTTTTATTTCTTCTTCAACTTATTCTTTTCTTCTGTTAAGGCAACTTTTTATTCATTGGCTATTAGAGAACCGTGAAAATGATAAATTGTACAAGAGTTAAACTCTAGCTTTAAAAATTATGATTAAATTTGGATCCCACTCTGTTTGTATAAAGCATGTAATGACTACAAATAAATAAAATTAAATTAAATACAAGAAAGGATTTTCTAGGTGTTAAGTGTCGATTCGTGAGGGAATTTTATTTAAGAGGCAAATGTCTCATTTTTCTGAAACAAATCAGATGGGTAACAAACGATATTCAATCGCTTGTTTCAGAAACAAAGAGAATGAGAAAGAGATAGGCAAAGCGTAGAGTGAGGAAGAGGAGTGATGGAAGGTGGAATAATGTGATTGAGAAGAAGAAAAAATCAAAGATAAGGAAGAAGAGGAAGAAGAGGAAGAGGAAGAGAAGGAGGCCTCTTAACCTGAGTGTATTTACGTGTGTATAGGGATAGAAAGACAATTCATGCATATACAAAGGAGGAAGCATTGTGCAACTCTTATGTCTCGTGGAGAAAAAGAAGACAAAAGCTTCGACGCTATGTGAAGAAGATTTTATGTGAAGTGGGCAGATCGAGCAGCTCTTGTGAGAAGGGAGAACAGCTTCGTGCGTGATAAGGGCGACCGAACTGTACAAGTGAGTAATTCATTTTTTTATAAGTATTAATTAAATAAATCTTAATTAAAAATTATTATAGTACTAAAATTTCAAGGGTTATTAATTGGCAAATAGATATTGTAAGAAGAGAGTTTGTGGGAAAATGGAGGTTCACATGTAAGATGATATAACCGAACGAGAAAGACAAATTTTGAACGTGTTGTAGGTTGAGCCGAACATTTATGTAAGGATTAGGAGTCTTTCAAATTTTTTTTATATATGAAATTGATGTGCATTTAAGATATTAATATGGGATTATGCTAATTAGAAATTAGAAACCAGAAGTGAAAGAATTTTCAGTTTTAAGAACCAAGAAGAATCGGACTTAGCCGTTAATAAAGGTAAATGTTAGTATTTGAGTTTTAAATAAATATAAATTAAATGAATTAAATGTGTTTGAGATTAACATTAAAACTTTGTGATGAAAAATCAGGTATCATGAGTGGAAGGTTTTAGTGGGAAGAAACATCAATCCGAATAACTTTTAATAAGGTAAGAATTTAGATGTTTACTTATATGAGATATTTTATTTAATTAATTAAAAATGTTATTAAGTAGATATTAATATTATAAATGCAAATCGGTGATTAAAGGTGCAACAAGTGTTAATTGATGAATTGAAAAAGGGAAGTTAGGGGAAAAGGAAATTCATTCAGGCTTCAGGTGAGTAATTACGCTTTTATGTTATGTTAATATTTATTGTTTTTAATTATATTCCATCTTACAATTGTTCATTATTATGTGGTATATAAATGAAATTAAAACACTTATGAGTCTTCATTTTGTTAGTAATGAAGTATGCATGCTAATTATTGTTTTGCTAATAGTTGAAAAATAATTTAATTTTGAAAGATTTAAGATTATTGCATAACTTTCATGTTCTAGTAGAGATGTAAGGTCTGTTTGGGGCAACTACAACTTATTAATAAGCTGCTGATAAGCAACTGATCCAGATAAGCTACTGATAAGTAGCTGATCCGGATAAGCTGATTGACTGTTTGGTTTATGATGTTATAAAATAACTGATCCGGATAAGCTGATTGACTGTTTGGTTTGTGATGTTATAAAATAGGATGTTATAAAATAACTGTTTTGCAGCTGTTTCTGGAGAAATAATCATTCTGCCTCTATGCTGTAATTTTGTTTGCAACAGAACCGTTATAGCAAGATATTTGATAATTGAGAGACAAAAAATCACTTCAGAACAGTACAAATAATAAGATACACATCTCACTTAACAATGAATATTAAGTTTGCAATTAATACATAACACCATAAAATATTTATCATCACATAACAAATGTGCAATCAATATATAACACTATAAAACATTTACCAGCACAACCAACACTCACCACCCATCACAACCAGCACCCAATCCCATCACAGCCAGCACCCAACCCCCATCACAGCCACCACCCACCTCCAGCACAGGCAACGCCCATCCCCCATCACAACCACCACCCATCCCCAACATAGCCACCACAAAATTAATGTGCATGAAACATTTATCACCACAAAAAAAAATGTGTAATCAATATTTAACACCATAAAACTAATATGCTTAAAACCCCAGAGAGAGAGAGAGGGAATGAGATGGGGAGTGTTACAGGGCAATTACAAAAAATTGCATCCCATATTTTTCATTTGGGGCAAATACATACAGGTCACCCAAAATATTGTTATCTACAACTAAAGCATCCTTTTTCATCCAATTTTTAGATTCTCATATTCAACAAATCAAACATAATATATTCATGTGTTTCATAGCAATTACCAAAAACCGCATCCCATATTGAAATGTATTCCTGTAAATTTAAGTATGTAATTTTTTTTTTACATAGGTGAGCAGCCAGAGAAAAATGTCGTGTACAAATCAGTCACCCTAGCTCATTTATTTTTCAAACAAGGCACCCGAGAAAGCCACAAACTGCAGATCAAAGAAAATCGTAAACCAAAGAGTCATAGGAACGCATAATAGAGAAAGAAAGTGCATACAAAAATCTCTAACCAACAAATTGTAAATCAGAGAGTCGAAAACGCATAAAACAAGTCAATCCATCGACATTTACTGCAGGTACTTATAGAGCACAATAAAGAGGGATCGAAAGGAGGCGGAAGAGTAGTATGGCAATGCCGAGAGAGACGAGCGAGAGGGAGAGAAGCGAGTGAGAGAGAGAGAGATGGCCGAGAGAGACGGGCGAGACGGAGAGAAGAGGGAGAGAAGAGAGTTAGGGCAGAAAAGAAGCGAGAGAAGCAATCGAGGGCAGCGGTGTCAAAACAGAGAACTGAAACGCGGGATGTGAGGTTAGACCCACGGCCGCGTTTAATATAAAAAAATTACAGCCTATTATGATAATCCGCCTCAACGCATTTTCCAAACGCTTTGGGAGGTTTTCAAATCGCACCACAACTATTAAGCTGCCAGAAACAGGCCCGTATATGTTAGCTTATTACATGACTAAATGTATAAGTTAGATTATTATTTGACCTTTAGAATTCCAGTAAATGTGCACCTATCAGATTATCACATGATCTTATTCTACTAGAGCTGCATTATTTTTTTTTGTAGTTAAATATAAGTTGTCTTATGTGAAAAGAATGGATGAAAGAAGAATGAAATAGTGCATATATGAATGTTTGTATGTGCATGCTAAAACGGAAGAATTCACCATCTTATCGTATAAGCAGAGGACCCTAGTTTAACCGTGCTAGTAGATGTCAACCTGATCCCAAACAATTGTGTTTTTTAGATCGCTAATCATTGTGCCGATAGAAGAATATCGACCATGAATGAGTAAACACTTTTCCACCACCGACAATCATGTAAATTTGATCACAAATCACTGTGTTGACGGGATAATATTGGTATGAGATGTGTTATGTTCTATTTCAATATTTTTTCTGAGACAGTTTTATGATTTTCTACAATGAAACATAAATGATCAACATGCATTTTTTTTTAATGTACTTTAGAAGTGTGATTATTCCTAGGTTCTTTATAGATAACTTATTATATTTTAGTATTTTTTTAAGCTTTTAAATAAAATAAATAGAAAAAAAACCAATGTGTATAGAAATAAAGTTATGTGATAAAAAAAGTGATGTTTTTTTCTTGTTAACTAATTACTTTCTATAGTAGATTTTTTATGGATATTTAAATGCTAAACTATTAGTGATATAATTAGAATAACAGATTATTTTATTGTTGTTATTTGATGATTTGATCTAGAGGAAGGATTAAGGATGAAAATATTGAATTTAATTTTCTCCCAGAATTTCACAGCCAATGCTAATGCACTTTTTGATTTAATTGATGATGTGACTCAATTGTTTAAGAATTTTCAATCTCAAGCTAACAACAATGGAGGAGCAGTGGAAGTTGAAAACTTGTTGATGAGGGTTGAGAAAATCATAGATAAATGACATGGGCACTAGAGAGGAGAGTTAACCTTGCACATTTGCCTTTGAGGGAGAAGCTGAGAGATGGTGGCAAGGATAGATGCAGGAGAAGTTTAGAGGTAGAACCATCCACTTGGTGTAGTAGGACACGTTTGTGAAAAATTTCAGAGATTGGTTTGTGGCACTGTCAGTTAGAAGACAAATGCAAGACAAATAATTAGATTGGTTTTTGGAGATCAATCAATTATGCAGTACGAGGCAGAGTTTAGTATGCTGTCGAGATATGTATCACAACTCATTCCAAAGCAGAGAAGTGCCACATGTTTTTTTTTGGATTGAATTGAAATCCACTAGTGTCACTCGAAATTGAAGACTAGTGTCACTCGAAATTGAAGACTACTCGGTGATCATGGAGAGGGCTAGACGAGTGGAAATTGATTTTCAACGAACTCTGAAATTTAAGGACAAGCACAGGAGGAAGAACTTAGAAGAAGTGTCATCACTAGTTCATTCTCAATAGTCTAACAGGTAAAAAATGAAATCCTACAATCGAGTTATTAGCCAAACTGGCAACAACAGTATTGAGCCCTGTGTTAAGTGTTGGAACGAGCATCGTGATGAATGTTTATTTAATTTGAAGGCGTGTTATTTATGCACTCTTGACATCTGATGGGGAATTACCCTAATTTTTTTTAGAGATCTACATCAAATGCTATCTTAGAAATGGATTCAACTCAGAGGAATTTTCAAGAGTGATCTACTTTTAGAAGTGGTTAGTAGAGAAGATTACAGAAGCTAATTACATGACTCGTAAGAAGCAACCAAGTGTCTCTTCATAACTCATCAGAACTTCGAAGAACTTGTTGCTATTGATGTTGAGCTAGTAGAGTTAGATGGGTGATTTGTCATTGAGATGACATGTTAGTTATCTCCTATTGAGTATCATTATGTATCTTCATTTTTAGAAGTCTGAGTGTTATTTTAGTAATGCTTTTATATTTAAGATGCTTTGGGACTCTTCATTTGAATTTTGTTATCTCAGAGTTGGATTTATCATATCTACTTTGTTATCATTTAGCAAGAATAAAACTTTCTCGAAGAATTGTGGATTGCTCATGTTTAATCTAGATAATATTTAACTGGTCTGAAGTTCATAAATTTTGATGATGAAATTTTTATGTGGGGAGATTGTAATAACTGAAAAGTAAATAATATAGAAGGAAATATAAGAAAAAGCTTTTTAAGGGCTTTAGTGTCGGTTCAGATATAATTGTACGAGGGCATTTCTTCTAAGAGGCAAATTTATCTTTTTTTTTTCTTTTTCTTTTTGTTTGAGACAACCAGACGGTTAATAAACGAGATTCAATCGCTCGTTTCAGAAAGAGTAAGGAATAGAATTGAGGCAAGGTAGAATTGTGTGATCGAGAGGATGAAGAAACCAAAGATGAAGAAGAAAAAAGATGCAAAGAAGAAGAAGGCGGCCTTGTTACCTGAGTGTATTGACGTGTATCTAGGGCAAGAAAGACGATTCGTGCTTATCTGGAGGAAGCATTGTGCGACTATTGCATCTCTTGGAGAGGAAGAAGACGAAAGTTTTGAAGCGTGTGAACATGATTTTGTGCGGAGAAGGGTGCGGATTGAAGTGGTTCCTGTGAGAAGAGAGCGGCTTCGTGCGAGATAAGGGGGACCAATCTCTCTCAAGTAGATGAGCATTCCAATTTTTTTTATAAGTTTTAATTAGATAAATATAAATAAAAAAAATGTTATAATATTAACATTTCAAGATTTATTAATTTAAAAAAAAATATATTGTAAGTAGAGGATTTTGTGGGAAAGAGGAGCTTTGCCCAATCCAGCCGTGCGAAATTGTAGTATTAATATCTAACTTTACCATATAATTTTTCCTATAATTTACATGCTTAATGTGTAAATTATAACTGGCTATTAATGTTGTATTCCATTTAGTAATATTCAAAATTTTGAAAAAATTATTACTGTTATTATTATTATTATTATTATTATTATTATTATTATTATTATTATTATTATTATAGATTTTTTATTTAACCTTAAGGTGTAATAAATTACATAAAAGGTGATTCAGATTTTAACACTCTTATTGAATGTTAGAGTTAAAATTTTTCCTCATGCATTAATGATGCTGCCTCTAACTGAAATAAAGGAGTAATAGATAAATAAATAAAATAGGATGCATACGATTAGAGAGACGCATCCCCACATATTGCTCTGGGTTGAGTCAAAATCAACGAGGAAGGGAGGGGGTGCGACCTTCGGCGGTATGCACGCATAGTAGAGAATGGGGAGCCTGCGTCGAGTCGAGACCGAAGGAAGGAGCTCGTGCGTGAGGTTAGAGCAACCGAAGTTATAAAAAAGGTATATTTGAGATATTTATAAGTAAATTAATATATTATTAAATAAATAAATTTATGCGTATATATTGTGTGTTTAGGTATATTCAATAATAATATTATTGGCAAGTTCTATTTTTATCACTATTCTAACAATTAGTAATGTCATATTCGAAGGAAAGATTGGAGTGTGATACAGTGAGAGGAGACTGATCCGAGAATTTATAAAGTAAATATCCATATTTAAATTAAGCAAATTAACCAAATGTTATATATATAATGTTAAATTAAAATTTACTTGAATCAGTAAGTACGTGAGTTTGGGAAGATAGTTTTGAATTTGAAAGGAGAAAGTTAAGTCTTATGCAAGTAGCACCATACATTTAAGGTAAGGAATATCATGTGATTTTTATGTGTCTATTTAATGATATGTTGATAGATATATTTAATTTTTTTTAAATGAGATTATTATAATAACTTGCACATTTAATTAATATAGGTTGTTGTCTAAAGAAATTAGTGAAGGAGTCGCTTGTAAGCAAAAGTGAGTAATTATTTTTTTATGTTTTAAATTAATAGTTAATTAAATCAGGAACTAATTAAATGATTTAAAACCAATACTTAACTCATGAATTTCATTTTTGAAAGTCTAAAATAGTTAAGGGTTGGGAGAAAAATAACAGACTAATGAAGGTATAATTTTAAATGATTTGAAATTCATATGAAATGAAATGTAAATGATTAAGTCATACAAGATTACTCCCATATAATATTGACAGAGAATGTGATACATTCATACACGTTAAAGGAAATAATAAAAATACATCTTCGGGTGCAGTTTGGGGGTAACTTCAGGTATATTTTTTAGACCACCTTTGGGCATATTTTTGAGGATGCATTCAAGTATGATGGTAATTCTATTATGGCTTCTAAAATATTAAAAATGATAAATACTTAAAGTGAAACAAGTATGGATAAATTTAATGTTCTTATGAAATAAACTGTATTTTCTTTTTGCAATCATGCATAGCATAATATAAGGATTTAATCCATCTTATATTATAATTACTCACTAAATCATTTTTATGGTTACAATTAATGTTTTATTCCCGGAAAAGAAAAGTTTTAGGTTGAGCAAATTAACTAAATTTTGTAGACTTGGTTTACAAGAGGAGGACTGCAGCTGATAGGTACCAGTATGATATGTTTGTAATTTTTTTTTGTATTGTTTCTTTTGGATAGACATATATGGTCATGTGGAATTAGATTTTACTTGCAGATTTTTTGTTATTATCGGATGATTTAAATTTCGTTATTGTACCTATGTATTAATAACGATTCTTTTATATATATTAGAAGTTTTAATAATGTAGATAGTTAGTTAGATGTTAATACCGTCCGACGGCAGACCTGCCTTAGTTACTTCTAAGCAACGAGTTGGGTTGGGTTTTTGAAAAAAGTGGTATAAGAACAATTAGATTTGATCATCATCTAAAAGAACCATTAGGATGATTATTCTAATTTATAAGCAATAGTGATAAGGAATTAAATTGTATTTAATTATAATTTTTCTTATACTATTTCAGTAATATGGAAAATCGGAAGGTTTGTTGAAGGGTTTTCACAGATTGCTATGTCGTTGTCAAGGTTGACTCAAAAGACAGTGAAATTTGACTAGTCTAATCATTATGAGAAGACTTTTCAGAAGCTAAATACTTGCTTAATGTCTGCTCCAATTCTGACCATTCCTTCCGGCTTTGATGGGTTTATATTTTTAGCGATGCATCTTTGACGGGTTTGGGTTGTGTAATTATGTAGCATGATAAAATCATTGCATATGCATCACAACAATTGAAGAATCGTGAAAGGAACTATCCCATGCATGACTTAGAACTTGCACCAATTGTATTTGTACTCAAAATATAGAGGCATTATCTGTACGGAGTTAGATGCAAAGTTTTTTGTGATCGTAAGAGTTTGAAGTATATCTTCACTCAAAAAGACTTGAACTTGAGGCTGAGAAGATGACTGTAATTTATTAAACATTATGATTTAGATATTCAGTATCATCCGGGGAAGGTGATTGTCGTTGCTGATGCGTTGGGCTGGAAAGCTTCATGTAATTTGAACTATTTATTTACTCAGCAGGTGCACTTAATTAAAGATTTGGAGATGTTGAAGCTATCCATAGTTGATTATGAGGATGATAATATGGCTCAATAATATCATTTGACGGTACGGTCAACTTTGAAGGGTAGAATTGGAGATTCTTTAGTCAGTGATAGTAGTATTCAAAAATTTCTGGAGTAGGTTAAGACAGAATTTAGAGAAGTATGAGCTAGATCTGGATGGTCTATTGAGGTATAAAGGCAGGTTCTATGTTCCAAATGTTGAAGATTTGAGATGCGAAATTTTGGAGGAAGCACATTTATCTAACTAGACTACTCTCCCATGAAGCAATAAAATGTATCAAAATCTCAAAGAAGCATTTGGTGGCCTGGATTGAAAGAGAAATGTGGCAAAATTTGTGGTCAGTATCCTTCATGTCAGCTAGTAAATGCAGAACATCATTGTCGTGGAGGTTAGTTACACTCTTTACCGATTGCAAAGTGGAAATGGGAGGAGATTGCGATCGACTTTTTTATTGGTTTGTCGAGATCACGTCGGGGTTATGATGTTATTTGGGTAATTATCAATAGATTGAGGGCAATGCATGATAGATAGAGGAAAATATTACGATTCCAATCACAGACCTATTGTCACACCCTAACTAATCCCCCTGATAGGGTCAATTGTCTTGCGATATAGGCTAGCAATTTGGTCAGACCAACTCTCACCAGCACTCATCTTGACTTTTATAATCAGGACCTGTTGGGTGATGAATTGGTCTAATTAATCGCTGTAACATACGTGATACATTGCATTTCATAATCCATTCATATACATATTAGAAAACATGAAAATTATATCATTCAAAGTATGAAAATTATACAGATTTGTTAAATAAAATATTATAGAAATACTTATCCAAAACATATGTATAAAGCTCTGAAAACTAAGACATAATTGGATAATCGCCGCGGCTTGTTTCCCATACCTGAAAGGCAACAAAAAGAATGAGCAACAATGAGCTTTGAAAAATAATTAAAGCTAACATAAGATTTTATATATTAAAAAAACGTGAATGCTCGTATGAAACTATATATGTCTACACACAAATCATGAGAACATGAAAAGAGAGTAACAATATGTAATATAAAAAAATCAAGAATGCAGTATGAAATGTAGATTATAAGCAAGAAATCATAAGTATAATCAAAAGCATGTTCATAGTATATTATCATAGAAATGTCATTTCATAAAGATTATATCATAATAATGTCACTTGTTTAATCTACAAGGTTCAACTATTTCACCCTGTCTCAAAGGTCATATAAACTATCGATAAAGGTTGGGCTTCCCTCAACATGACAGTTATAGATGGATCTTCTGATACTCACGGTTCTCTAATGTTCGTCACCGCCCAATCTCAATGATTCTAAAATTTTGTCTCAATATAAATAATAGAGGCCGGGAATACTACATTCCTGCATAATATACTTGCAAACATAGTACTTGTGATATTTTTTAAAGCATAATATCTATATAAAACACATTCATGAACATTTCATATATAAGTATAAAGCATAAATGAATACATGTAATATATCATAGTTGGAGAACGTTATAGTGAGAGAGGATATTGATCCGAGAACTTATAAGGTAAATCTTCATATTTAAACTACGCAAATTAACTAAATTTTGTAGACTTGGTTTACAAGTGGAAGATTGCAGCTGATAGGTAATAGTATGATATGTTTGTAATTTTTTTTGTACTGTTTCTTTGGATAGACATATGATTGTGTGGATTGAGATTTTACTTGTAGATTTTCTGTTACTGTTGGAAAACTTAAATTTCCTTATTGTAACTGTGAATTATCAGCGGCTCTTTTATGTATATTAGATGTTTTAAAAATATGGATAGTAAGTTAGATGTTAATGCCGTCCGATTGCAAGTACCTGCCTTAATTAATTTGAAGCACTGGGTCCGATCTCGACAAATTTAACGCCTTTCCTAGCTCGATAGTCCTTAAAAGATTAGAAATTGCCTGTCTCACCTCATTAATGCACAGGATTTCTTCATTCTAATTCATTCTTGGCTTCGTTCTTCTCACTTTTGCATCTTGCTCGTTAACACAATGAAAACCATCCTATGCTTCTGTGTAGGCTCGAGCCGGACACAACCGATGATTGATCATGGTACCACTCACTCCCACGGTTGGATCTCTATCTAGGCTTGGCTCTCTCTCCTGCATCCCACTTCACTTTCATATAACTTCAATGCTCTCGGCTCAATTGCTAGCATCTCGCCCTTGTTCGACGCTTGCAACAAGGTTGAGCTTGACTTAAAATAATAAAAATTTCTTGGTCCTTCTTGCTCTCCGTTTTGAATCCCGAAAAATTGAATTGCCCTTGTTCGATGCTTGCAACAAGGTTGAGCTCGACCTAAAAAAATTAAAAATGTCTTGGTCCTTCATGCTCTCCGTCTCCCTCTCACTCAATTTTTAAAATTTGCTTAAAATATACTTTTGTTTAGATTTGTTATAAATACTATTTAGTTCTATCATGTTGTTTCTTTGCAGAGCGACTTAATAGTTTATAGATGCCCACAATGATTTTGCGAGGCCCCATAAAGCTCAATTCAATAATTTTTTTTTTTTTTATGAAGATTGGATTTTTTATTTTCCGAAAGCATTTAGTAGTGAAGAATTTATAAAGTAATGGCTTTAAAATTATTTTCAAATTAATTTTCTAAAGTCATCTAGCAAGTTTTAGCAAATGATTTTCCAATGTTAATCTTTTTTTTTTTTAAATAATCATTCATCTTTTTATAGCTTTTGCTTGCTTGCTTGTTATAAGATTCATAAAGTTTTGGGAAGTGTGGCTTTTACATCCGAAAGACGCACTCTAAAGCATTTGAGAAGTCTAAGCAAATAGTTGAATCTAGCCTCACGTTTGTATGAGGAGACCATCTCTTCTAAAAATTCTTAAAACCGTATTTTGATTAGGAGTTGACTCCCAAATGTAAAAGGATAACATACAGCCAGAGTTAAGAATTATTGTTAATTCTAACTCTCCTATTCATATTGAAGCATGTTAGAGGAATTCCCTTATTAAGCCCTAAAAATAGGAAGAAACAAGCCCTAAATTCTGATAGCAAATAAAGCACAGGCTTGGATCTCTCAACTATAAAAAGATATATAACCTGCTAGAACGACTGGTAATTTGCTTTTGTTTACAGTTCCAATCAACACTTCCACAAGCTTAGTAACAATCAAAACCAAGAAATATTGAAGTCGAGGCATTGCCGTGCACACGGATATGGAGTAAACAAACAAATCTGAATAGTGTTGCAAGGAAGACAATTCCCAAGTTGTATTGTGATTTTACCGGTGGCGTCGAAGGAAGAAGAAATAACAAGAGCTGAAAAGAAAGGCATGAAAATGGTGATGGGAAAGGAATCAATGGAGCAAAGGAACTAAAGCCTAAGTTTGTGGAATGAGGTTGTGGAAGAGAAATTTGACGCCGTTGCAAATGTTGGCATTGGAAGCTGAAATCATAGAACTGTAGGCGAATCACCATCACTTAGAAAGGTTGTTGATAGAGTTTGATAAGCATCCAACTTTAGATAATATTAAATTTATATGCTTACTTTTGCTGATGGTTTTTTACTAGATTCCTTTTAATCCCCATCTGTTCATATGGCTGGAGCTTTGGGTCTGATAAGAACTTCTTTTTTAAGCTAGCCGTTTTTGTTCTACAATAAATCGTTGTTGTTTTGTTATTTCATTTCATTTGAACCTCCTTTGAATAGACCATGAGAATCCAAACCAATGCCAAGCATTGTACTGCCAAAGTTGCAGTGGTTGAATTTCATATTTTTAGACTCTCAGACTATTTATCATATGTTTACAGGAGAGTGTGCAGGACAATTGCTAAGTTTATATCTCTTGCACTTGATTTAGAGGCTGATTACTTTGATCAACCGCAAATGCTAGGCGAGCCCATTGCGGCGATTAGGCTTCTTCATTATGAAGGTTATTAAGGCACTTTACAGGACTTTGTTTTATTTTTTCCCTGATGTCCAAGTTGTTTGATACTTTGTGATGGACGTGCATGATTTTTATTTTAATCATGTCATTCAGGTAAAGTTTCTGATCCTGAAAGGGGAATATTTGGATGTGGAGCACACTCTGATTTTGGTTTGATTACTCTCTTGGCCACTGATGGTGTGGCGGGTCTTCAGGTAATACAAAAAATTTAGGTCTCTATAAAGTATCCTTTGTCTGTTATTTATTTTTATTTTATTATTTATTTTTTTCATTTATAAGTGATATTAATACTTGTTTGTACTTTTGCTAGATATGCAAGGATAAGGATGCCCAACCTCGGATTTGGGAAAGTGTCGCTCCTTTGAAAGGGTTAATCTCTCATCTACAATCAGAAAGCTCGCTGTTATTTTTTCTTAAGCATTGCTACGAGGTTTTCATTATGCATAGCTAATCTGAACCTAATTATAGTCATAGCTGAACTCTTCCAATTTCAAGCTTGGGATCTATAGTTTTCCTGCAGTCATTTGAGTTTGGTTTGAAGAGCCATCACATCGAATTCTAACGAATTGACTTTCTTATCACTCCATAGTCATGATTATGACAGTGCACTTTTACAGCTTTAGTGTAGTGTTGAACTTTTAGCGTGGAATGAACAGAACTATCTTGATTGAATGAACATAACTATCTTAATTATCTTTTGTCCATTCTGATGAACGATAATAATCCATCTCAGTTGTCATTCATGATTATAAGATATGAATGTATTAAATTGGTCAACTCTGAAACATGTTTTTTGCCATTTCAGAGGTTTCATTGTCAATATTGGTGAAATGCTTGAGCGGTTAAGTAATGATTTTTTCAGGTATGACTCTGCCTTAGGTAGTTTTCCTTTTTCAGATCATAATCTCAGTTTATCAAACTGTTGCTATTGAATATCAAAGCCAGCCTTCAATATTTTGTTACATTAACTTTTCGACTTGATCATTGTTTCTGCCCTGACCTTGCAAGTTTCTCTGCTTTAATGTCCAATGTCAAGGCATCATGTTATGTTTCTGTTATAAGAAATTATTTCTACATCATAGGCATACAAATTCGTCACCTTTGAGGACAAAGGCTTTAATGTTTATAATGGTTCTTGTCCAGCTATAATGCAAGAAAATTTTGCATCCACAAAACATGAGGAAGATAGGATACATTTTGTATTTTCCTCGAATTTTTTTTCATGTTTTCAGAGAATAACATGCTTTCATGTTCTCAAAGATGATGAATTCTCTTTTTATGATTCATTCTTTTAATGTTTGGAGTAATTATAAGGAAAATTGGCTCATAGGTTATACCATGGTCTTAGATTATTTTGATCTTTTAAGAAAAGTCACTATTTTACCTTGTAATGCATTTTTTCAGTTTTTAATTCCAATATCAAGTATTCTCTTTTTATGGGTGAACAGTTCAAGCGAGTATTCTAGACATTTCAGACCTTTAGTGAGTTACCCCTTTGTTTTATTTTAGCAAACATAAATTCAAATTGCATTTTTTAAATGCGATGTTTGATCTAATTTGAAGATATTACATATCAATAATTGGCTTTCCTTTAAATATAATTTTCATAGTTTATATTTGTGTGCAGATCAACATTGCACCGTGTTGTAGTGGATGGACAAGAACGCTATTCTGTAAGGCCCATCAATATTTTGTAATTCTGTATTTAAAAGTCGTTTTCCTTCTGCTCTTAATGTTCTTATTTTAGATTATGTCATTTTTGCTTGGGCATATTATTTATGTGGAATTAAGATATAGCTTCCTTAACACTAGCTGCCATCATAACCGGAATGCATTGCTAAGATAGTTGGCCTTCCGACAAAAAATGAATTTTGTAAACTGTTAACAGATTGCCTTTTTTGTGAACCCGAGCCATGACTACCTTGTGGAGTGTTTACCGTCGTGCACTTCGGAGATGAACCCTCCCAGGTGAGTGTGTTATTTGCTCATGAAATCTGTTGGGGATTCAGATTCGAATTTTCTTTCACAATTTGTTTTTTTTTTTAAATAGTTTATTTTATTTTTATGTTTTTAGAGTTTCATGGTTCCTGCTCTTTGATTCTTTCTTGTTTTCTTTTGCCATTCGTTTTATTTTTCGTTTCTTTTAATTAAGAGAGCTATTTACCAGTCTTTTGACTAATCTCTAGGCATCCGCCAATAACATGTGCTGCATTCATAAGCCAGCGATACAAAGATACGCATCCAGACCTGAGCTCATAAGATGGGCAAAAAACAAGTAAATAAATGATATGATGTTTTGAAACAAAATTGTATAATTTTGAAGCATTGTAACATGAATAGTCTATGTGAGGAAGGCATACAATTATTATGTTAAGATAAATTTAATCGGTGATGTTGTTTTTTAATTTTTTTTTTTTTTAATTTTTTCTAAATTTGAATATTTTTAATCATATTGATATACATCAAGATATTCTGACATAATTTTTTTTTCTTGATAATTTTTATGGGGTCTTTTACATGCATAACCCCCAAAACTTTCATATTTACCTATTTCACACCAAAACTTTCATAATTACAAGTATCATGAGAAAAATAGTGTTTATTATCACATTTTAATAGTTAAATCCATCTTTTTCATCCATAGGTAAAGTGCTATGTGGGTAAAAAGAAAAATGAAAGTTTAGGTGTGAGAGGTAAATCCATAATAATTGGGTGTTATGTACGTAATTTTCCCTTTTCTATTTTGACTCGCTTTCCCCTGCTTCTTAGAATCTTATAATGAAACTCTGCTTCAATGAATCATGAATGGTAGTTTATAAAAACCTATCGTTCTTATGCTCGGAAAATGCTAATATTTTTGCTACAGCTCTACCTGGAAGAAATTTTTAAGAAATTCGAGTGCATTGGGAAATAAAAAGTTTATTACTTAATAATGTTGTTCAACTTTTGGTTCATTCTAGCTCATAATCATAAGGTACTATATCTTTAGATCATGAACTACGCATGTAAAAGTGAAAGTTTAGAAAATAAAATTAAAATAAAACAAAACACTCAAAATTTCAAAAAAAAAATTTAATTTTTTGGTTTTTTTCATTTCTTCGGATTTTAAAAAAAAATTATTATTTTATATATTTTATAGAAATAAGCAAGTACTTATAAAGAAAAACTTCACTACAATTCTCCTAAAATATGTATAAATTTCAAATAAAATTTCTAAGTCAAAAAATTTCGTTTGTTTCCTTCATTCCCTGGTAATGGCGCCTAAAACTTGACTTGACTTGTAATTATGTAGTTATTTAATTTTCAAAAGATAATCAAAAGATAACAAAAAATTTGACCCAATATATTTTAGCGGCTAATGTGTACAATAAATATGTTATAGAACTTAGAATTTGATAAATAATTTACACACTAGGGGTATTACACAAGTATACGTATGGTTTCAAGTAAAATAGGATTTTCTTTTAAAACCTTAGTATCAATCCCACAGAGAAGGTAAAACTTTTTTTATGCAAAACTCTTATTATGAAGTAGGAAAATTTTACTTGAACTCCAAACAATTATTTAAGATACATGACAGCAAGTTTAGGTGTAAAATAAGCTTACTAAATTCCTACTAATTTTATTTCAAAGCTTTAAAGAAAATGCAATATTTCTAAACTAATTTTACGAAGAAGAGTTCAAACTATGTGAAGGTTCTTTCCCATTGCAAGGTGATCATAATCAGTGTAGAAATCAAATGTTTGATGGTTAAAATATAGTTTTGTGTCAAATATGAGCAATATTATTTTTTACCCTCCCGAGTGCATAATGAACATTGGTTAATCTAAAGTTAAATTTCTAACTCTTAGGTTATGCTGGACAGGTTTTAGTCTCTCACCTCTAGATTATTCACTGTGCCCTCTCTATAGGACTAATCGATCCTTAGATTCCAAACTCTAGATCAAATTAATTAAGGTTCTAACCTGTCACCCTAGAATCATAAACTTACGCCCATCAAAACATATCTCCTTATCTTTTTGCGTTAACCCATGGATTACTTTCTCACCCACAAGATTAATGTGATTTTTACTAGTTGAGGAAAACACAGCCCTCCCTGGTCATTATGGATTCACAACAAGTTTTAACACATTTGAGGAAAATTGATTCACAAGTTTTAAGACATCAATTGTATGGATTCACAACAAGTTTTAACACATTAATTGGTTAAATTGATTCACAAGTTTTAAGACATCAATTAATCAGATTGAACATGTAAAAGAAGTATGAAGTAATAAATCATCACAAGTATAGAATAAGAGAAATCTTGAACAATTCTAATTATACAAATGATTACTTCTTATTGCAATGAGAAAGATAAATGAAACTACCAGAATTCATAGGGATAACACATAAAAACATAATTTATATTAAAAATCAAAGTCTTCACAATAAAACAAAACTCATAGAAAAATACAAAATACTTACCTGAAACTTCTCCCTAAGCAAATCCTTTGAAGTTTCTTTGACTTCTTACTCCACTAGACACACCAAAACACCCATTACAAAGACTCACTCATAACTCACACACACAAGAGAGCCTCACGCCCCCTTCCAAACACTTCACCACCAACAAAAACCCTTTCTTTAACACCACGAGAGCCTCACCCCTTCTAAATTCTAAAAATTCATCGTTTTCCCAAACATATTTTCTAACATCAAGGAATCAAACGAGCGATGAAAAAATGAGGCGAAGATTCATAAACAGTATTCAGTGGTTAGGATAAGACTAATGATCAAGACAATGAAAAGTCTCTATGATTCAAATTATAAAAAAAATGACATAATGATCAGTATTCTACCATCTTTAAACATGATCAACCATGATTAAATTGTCTAAAACTTAAGTAATTACTTTAAATTTAAGTGAAAGAACGAAATAGCCAGCACCATTTTTACTTGTGTACCATGTAAAAAATGTATCTTAGTTTCAACAATTACGAAAAAAGAAAATACTTAACCATATACTGAAGAACAAACCTGTCAACATGACATTAGAAACCATTTAGAAGAATAAACCCAATGCCACAACACCAGCTCCATTTACTCCTAACAGCATATTTACAGAGACAATAAAATATTAATAAAAACAATTCATGTTGAATCAGAAAATTAAAAAATAATAAAAATCATTTCCATCAGTGTATTATCATCCAATTAAACAACCCGTCCTCTCAATGAAACCCACTCCTTGCAAAGTAAAAACATGCTCCATGATTCATTCTTTAATCATAACTATTAAGAAGCAAACCAAATCCATTGAGAAGAAAAAGGCCCTCATAACCCGTCATCATCACTTCTACAGAATAGACAACTAACTCCAATCAACTTTTTTTAAACAAAAGAAAATTATAAAAAAATTTCTTTCAAACAAATATAACTAAACTTTTTACACTTGTTGCAGGTAGTTTAGGATGTCCCCAAGCTCAGCACTCTAAAATGTTCCTGATGCCTGTGCGCTGCTGTTCTGTCAAAGTAGAAGGGAAAATAACATCAAACTTGATCCTCAGATGGCCCTTACTCCCTGGCTCCCGGGCAATCGGCATCCCTTCATTGGCAATCAGAAGCTCGTAGCCTGGGCTAACTATGTTGGCGAGCTGAATGGTGAGGTCACGCTCGTCAAGGGTACGGAGCTTGAACGTGGTTCCTCCAATGGCGTCTGCGAGCGATAAGTTCTGGAGAACAACGAGATCATTGCCAACCCTCTTGTACATAGCATGTGGATTCTCATCAATCTCAAAGACTATATCTGCTGGAATCATGTTGGCTTCCTCATCTCCCATTTTTGGGAATGTGATCTTAGTTCCCTTCTTCCATCCAGGCTTCACGTCAATCACAAGCATCTCTGATCGAGCCACAGATTCTCTGGGTGAACCAAAAAAAAAAAATGCAATGTAAGCACATTGGCAATTAGAAAGGTTTATAATTAATTGTCCTTAAATTTCTTAGTGGCAAAAATAAATAGTGCAAATAATTCGTATTATTTGATAGATTTAGACGAAGTGACACTGAGTTTCTATTTAGCTGTTAACTCTGATTTTTGAACTATTGTGGTATATGAATTTATTTCTTATAAACAGCTTTTTGAACTATTGTCTATGATTAAAAAAAAAGAGATTATAGATTATTAAGAAAAAATATTAACTTGTGTTAGATCAGCACCTAAAGGCAAATTTATCTTTTATTAGGTTTACGAGCAATTTAGTATTTTGTTATTTATTATAGTTTAATATAAAACAGACTAATATGTTTAGGGTTAGGGTTAGGCATGAGATTGAGTGTTGTGTCTTAGTGTTAGCGTTTGGGAGAGATTTCCTACCTCTAGAATTGTAGAAATTGGGAGAAATCGTCGACATCTCGAATTGTAGGTGTTTTGCTTAGCTTATGTATTTATGCGGAGTAATTTGATGTTCTCGTAATAGAATATTTTGTGCCCTAACTTTTGTGAAAATTTGTGGAAGATTCCTATCAAGAGGTATCAATGCATCGATCTACTTCACAGTTTCTGCTGCCTCGAATTCGTGACATAGCCTAGCGAAGTGGTCGTGATCTGAGCAAGCTGGGAGGACAACGAAGGGATTGTGACATTCATGCGTTGGGAATATTGATGAGATAGCGACAGATAGTCAAAGTCTTTATTGATACAGTAGCAATAAGAGCTAGCAGAGCGTGACGACATATCACACCTTTCGGGCGCTGACGTTCGAGATTGAACCATGCGAAATAGTCACGATTTAAAGAAGCATATAATGGTCATGGCGTGACCTAATATCACAATACAGTTGCGATTGGAGCTAGCTGGGAAGGAACGATGGGCTTGCGGCGTCCATGGCCGTGAATAGACTAAAAGCGAGGTACATATCACATGAAAGTAGAAGGATCGCGGCGTACAAGAGCTATGCGCCCTTGATCAAAATTGGTGATTGGGATTACAATGCAAAGGAGTTCAACATTGTTTGTGACGGAAATTCATGATTGAAATCTGCGATGTACATGAATTCAAATGCGGTTTCCAAAATTCCACGCGGCTTCCAATGTTCCATTGAACTGTATAGAAGAATTTTGAGATTGCAGTGACTAAAGTTCTGCACACGCCAAACCTGCGGTCAGGAATTTCAAATCTCTTGATATCAACGTAAAGGAGTAATTGTAGCAAAAAATATGAACGCTTTGGAGGAAAAACTAGTAGAAGAGATCAGTCAAATTAGATCTGGAATAGAGGAGTTTTTCTTAGTCATGGAGGGGAGGTTGGAGGGGTGGTCATAGCCCTAGAAAAAATGATAAAAAAGATTGTGGAGTCTTACACAAACCCTTACTTTGGTTGAAGAGGTATCGAGCGACGACATAGGCGACGACGTCTAGAATGATGCGAGCGACGGCGTCTAGAATGAATGCCAGTGACGGCAATCTAGGAATTTATGCGACCTTATAGCAGCATTGTTGTCTGATGGATATGGAGCTATGACATTAGCTGAAGGAATGGGAAGCGGACTCGAGCGCCAACACATGAAAGGAAAGGCACTACATCAAGACGGGAACGAGAGGTAACAAGCAGAATGGGACGACAAGCGATTTAGGTAAGGAAAAAAATCAATTAGAAGGATTTCAACTCGGAACAAAAATCTACAGTGGTTGGGACACCGCCAGATAGCTGCATCCAACAATACCAGTGTCTTTTATTGCAACAACCATATAGGCAGAAGGAAATTCTGGAGCTTATGGGGAAAGGTGAGTTGATTATGAGGCGGGTTAAACTTATGGAATCAGATATATTAAATATGGGTCTAGGAAGGGAACTCAATCCCTGTTTTATGGGAATGAACTTTGGTCCAAAAAATTGAGTAAACTCGCAAGTGAGAAAATTGAAGATGCCAATCTTTGAAGAAGAGGATGCTTATGGTTGGGCCTATTGTGTGGAGAGATATTTTATTGTTAATGGGTTTACAGAGGAAGAAAAATTAATGGTGGCAGCCCTATATTTGGAAAAGAAAACTCTAGCATGGTACCAATGGAGAGAACAACATCACCAATCAAAATCTAGGAAGAATTGAAGGAATGCTTGTTGAAACATTTTTTGAATCATTCGAGGAGACCTACACAAACAATTCTTTGCATTGACTCGGGAATGGATTACTATGGAGTATAGGGAGAAATTAAACTATTGTTGGAACAATTTAAGGGAATTTCTGAAGCAATATTCAATGCAAACTTCAAAAAGGTTCTAAAGCCCGACATATGTGCAGCACTTCGTTCGTTGAGCCCGTGAGACTTGGGAGAAACTATAAAATTAGCGAAGTTGGTTAAAGATCATAATGCAATGGAAAGGGGTATGAGGAGCAACACAGGTAAAGTGTCATACCGAACTGCGACAACCAAGACGACACCAAAAGCTAAAATAGTGGAAGTCAAAAGAAAGACTTCTCATGATAAGAATCATGGGCCACAACGAGGACCTACACTCAAGTGTCTTATAAAGAAAAAGATCTAGGAGAAGCAAGCCTAGGGACTATATTTTCGGTGTAATGAGAAGTTTACCTCAGAACATTGTTGCAATAATCAAACTTTACAGGTTCTCATATTTTGTGACGAGGAGGCGGTGGTTGTAGAAATAGATAAAAAGTTATGGATGACACCCTTATTTTTTGCCACCTTAAAGGCAATGTGTTATTTTGAGAGGGGAGCAATGTTAGATCGACACCTAAAGAAAAATTTATCTTTTATTAGCGGTCGAGCAATTTAGTCTTTTACAATTTTTTTGGATAAGTATAAATAAGGCAAGTATGTTTATGATTAGGGTTATGTACGAGATTAAGTATTGTATCTTAAGGTTAGGGCAAAACACATTTTTTTGAGATCACAGCACATTGCTTCATTTTTTAGATTAAGCATTTCTTCAACCCAAGTTTGATGGGAAAACAGTTTTTTGAGATCATAGGCAAAACACAGTTTTGCCAAACAGGAAGAACTGCGGTGCGACAGCACATTGCCACCGCACCGCCGTCCCAAACACGCCCTAAGTTAACTTCCCTAAACCACTCATGTCACCACTAGTAAAAGACCAATATTATTTTCAAGTTTCCAATTTCTTATAGTTATTCTTTTGGACAAATACTCGCCCTACATCGCATCCCCATCCTACGCACAATCAACTTGTGTGGGGAATCAAACTAAGCATACTTCCATAAGCTTTCACAAAATATCCCAAGTATTATGTTTTTCCTTCGTGTCTGGAAATATTATGCATATTTTAGCACATTAAATGATATTTTGAGAAAAGCATTATTTTTTAACCTCTAAGAAACAAAGAGTCATCATCACGATAGCCTTATTCCAAATATTAAGGAATAGATTTTCTCTACCCTTCATTCAAGTAAAGTGCTACAAAATTTTGATTTTTTTTTCTATTTGTTTTTTTGTACAATATCAAGACATCTAACATTTTATCTACCACTTTTTCTGAACTAGTTTTTCTTATTAACACCAAATATCAATTTTACCTTGTATATTTTGACCTCCATCTTAAAAGTCAAACAACAATCTATTTTCAACAAACATACTCTCAAAAAGTGTTTCCCTGTAATTTTTCAAAGATAATCATTTTTTAACTCGATTCTTCTAATTTTCTCATACAATCTCTTCATGTCCTCATTCCAAAATATCTCAACATGGTTATTGAAGAATTTTTTTATTTTGCAATGTTGTGAACACTGACATAGCTATTAACTTATACTTTCTAAGAAAATTACTCTTGAACTCTTGGTTCCTCTGTTCTCAACACTCAACTTTAGCTCTTGAATGCATGTCATCTTTACTACATTCTTTTTAGTATAACAGATTAGCAATATTTAAAGTCCCAAAACCTAGTTTTGATTTATTTATTTATTTATTTTGCAAACAGTGCATTTCATGAACTCAATCTTCGTTTCAATAATCAATCTTACTAGGAAAATTACCCGCAGCCTCCCCTTCCAACAAACTGTTAACTTCATAAAAGAAATGGTCTCAATCATCAAAATCATGTAACCTACAAATAAAAAAAATAATTGCACCTTCCTTTGAATTCTTTTGTCAATAATCTCAATAGACAATACAAAAAAGATATGGATTTGATGGTAATCTTTAATATAATGATGAAGCTATTAAAACTCAAAGTCACTGACAACTATTTAAACACACCTTTGACACAAACATTCTCTTTAATGGCCGTCAAATCAATACTCATGATAGACACTAAATGCATACTCAAGCTCAATAGAATTATATAAAAATCTTATGTTATTTATACTTTTTCAATAAGCGTCCTACCACAAAAAACACTATTATAAAGAATTTTCTTAGAATAAAATTATTTTTTTAGATTGTTGTGATTTTTATAAGTTTGATTTTTATATCTTCTCGAATATCTTTATTGTATGACTCATATATTTGATTTTTATATAATTACCACAATAAATGCAAGTCTCATTTGTTCGTAGATAATGGTACTAAAATACTTCTTATTTACTCAATTATCATCCTAATAAACTTTACACTGTAAAATTTTCCTAAGATAAATTTTATTTTTAAACGTTTCAAAATAACGTTTTCATTTTTCCTTTGAATTTATTAATCTTTAATCAAGATATATCTAACTCTATTATTAGTCATTAGATCTCATTTTTCTAGTCTCCTAATAATATGTAAACCTTTTCCTATTTTTGTAGGCGTTAGCATACTAGGCAAATCTTCAATAGTTGCTACTTTGCATAACTTATTGACGTAATTATAAAATTTTAATGCCATAAAATTGCTTTGTTTTCAAAGTACTCATTTATTTCCCATTCTTTAAAAGCATATGTTTTCTTTGAAATCCTTTTACCCCTTGCTCAAACAATGTCTTATTACTAATATATACTATTTTTGTAATCTCCAACAACTATTTTAAAAATCTTCTTAATACAACAATATATATTATCCTCAGATTAAATTCACATTAATTTAAAACTTTTAATTTAATTTTTCAACAAATTAGAATAAGAAGTTTCTTCATCTGGCTATAAAATAGAATAGGAGCCAGCATCTCAATAGAGAAAAAAATAAACATGGCATATAAATATTAAGCATGGTGCAACTACATCAACAGTAAAGGGCATGCTTGGTGCCATTTTTGTTTTAAAAAACAAGTTAGAATAAATGTTGGGCATGGTATTTTTGTTATCACTTTTAGAAAAAAATCTTCATGTTTCCATTGAAAACACTACTATCTTGATTTTAGTGGTCTCCAATATATTGATTCCACATCCTTTCCCCCTATCCAAAACATAAGCACAATATCCCCATCTTTTATGTTGAACATCTAATACCCATCCTAGATACTGATACCAATGTTGCACCTTGGGTTCGTCAGCATCACCTTCATTTCCACCTTATAATATTATTCCCCTCCCTAACATTTGTTGTTGCTGCACCCACCGGCAGTCTGCAACAGTGTAAGGATTTCTAAACCCTTCTGATTTGGCCTAGATTTGATTATGGGAAGGTTTTATCTATGGTTTGTGGAAAGCTTTGACATGGGTTTTCATGACCAATATTTTTTATTTGCTTTACATCTAGAAGAAAAAACTTATCATTACTCATTTTTAACCAAAATTTGTTTCCTTTTTTATGCATCCAAACATGTTTTATGGTTTATCTTTGAAAACAAATACATCAAAATTTAATTTTTTTGATAGAAAATGAAAAAAAAAATTTAAAAATAATAAGAAATATATAGAAAAAAATGAAAACAAAACACAACCATACCAGCCCTAACCTATCACCTAACTCTAAGCAATATATTGGGCCAAATTAAGAAGATGATAAGTCTTATCTTCTAGCACACATTGCATCAACAACTTAATTAGTCCCGACATCTAGCAATAACAACTCATATTCTTAATTTTTTTTTTCTATATAAGAGAATACATTATCCAATGGGATCACTGGGAAATAACAAATGAGTCTCATGGAAACTCAATATTTGGCGTTAAGGGATTGGATGTTTTAGGCATTTTTATATCCATTTTATTTTTATTAAAAGTTTGTTCTTTATAAAAGTACTATTAAAATTACAATAGGTATTTGTCCTAATGTTTAATCTGCTGTATAAAATCAAATCAATAACTTCGCTGCATTAAACTTGAGATAAAACGGGAGAAGAAAACAAAAAACACCTTGTATGTAACACATTTAGTTAGTAAAAAATGCAAAAGCAAGTTAAATAGAAATCAACAGAACAATAAAGTAGCTCTCAAAACTAGTAATTGCAAGTATCATAAAATCCTTGAAGGGGACAATAAAATATTCAATCATTATCAGGAGATACAATAAGTAAATATAAGATAACAAACTATTTAGAAAAAAAGAACAACGGTGAAGCAAAGATGTACCCATGAGACGTTATGACGTTCCTAGATATCTTGATTTTTCTTGTAGATCCTTTGTAGAGTTCTTCAAGACTGCATGCAAGTTTTCTCTCAATTGCTGGTGCTTTCTGAGCCATGTTTGCAGCTTCAACATTGACACCCTGACTGTTTGTAGCTTCTGCTCGAAACCTCGTGGGCTTTGGCCGTGGCATGTATGCCAAATCAAAATCTTTCTGAAAGGCCTCAGCAAAAATTTCCTCTGCAGTCCTAGAATTGAATGGAAAAATATTCTGACCACTTGAACCGGCGCGGTATGAAGTTGTTCTTTGAGAACGAGAAGGTGCATTCCCCTTCAAGCCTTCTTCTCCATATTCATCATATATTGCTCTCTTTTTCGGATCACTTAAAACCTAAAATATAAGGGTGGTGGCAATATACCTACAAATAAGTGAACATTGTGGTCTTGTAGGATAAAAAAACATGTCAAAAGGAAATCAATTATTGCATAGTTACACTAAGTATTTCCAAGTATGGCCGTCTAAGAAAGGAGGTAAGAAAAGGACTTTTGATTGTCAAGAAAGAAAAAAAGAACGAAATCTGCGGTAAATGAAAAGATAACAACTCACATCATAGGCCTCAGAGATCTCCTTGAACTTCACTTCAGCAACCTGTTTATCATCTCGGTGTTTATCGGGATGCCAAATCATCGCCAATCTTCGATAAGCTTTCCTAAAGTCTTCATTGGTAGCGTTCCTATTCACCTTCAGAATGTTGTAGTAGTCCATACCCATGAACGTCCCCATGGATGTCAAAATCGGAACCCTAGAATCCTATCTGAGTAGCGGTCCCAAGAAACTCCCAGTGCAAAGGCATAAAACATGGAAAGATTGGACCTCTGATTTCCTAGCTAAAAAACAAGCAAATGACAGAGACCAAAAAGCATATGAGAAAACGTTTCCTTCCGATTATGGAAGTGGGGATCGATTCCTCGCTATAAAGTGCGGAAATGGAACCCCACCCGTCGAACGAATAGAACGATGTGAAGTTACCTTTCTCAGTGGTTTCCGGTAGGATTGTAGCGGAAGGACGAGAAAGATGGGAGTTTCTGTTGTCTGTGTAGGTAGCTCCAGCAACTGTATCGCGATGGTTCGGTCACGAAGGCGATGGCTTAGAGAGAAACGGGGCGAGGAGGGGGGAAATGCCTGGCGTTACGGGCGCAAAGCGAAGGTTCTTTCGGCCAAGCCGGGAGGGGTGCGCGAGAAGATATTGCTTCCCGACCAATTGCGGGGTGATATGGTGCGCAGGTATGTAGCCCTGTCGCCCGACGGTCGTGAATATTCGCTCGTGATGTGGATGGGCGTTTTGGCAGGTTAAATAGGTTTCTGATTTTAGTTTAGAGACATCTAGATCCTGCCGCACAATTATGTATTTAAACATCAAATACCTTGCGTAAACATCACTATCTACATCTATACCATCTAAATTATTTATATCACTTGACTTCATATCACTATATTATTTTTTAAAAAAAATACACATATTATACATGCATGCATGCATACATACATAGATATATGTGTGTGTGCGTAAATTGAATTTTACTCGTTAGATATGTAAACACATAAGAAGAAAGTTGTTTAATCCATTTTGGAAGTAGAAACCGATACAGTTTGTGAATACATACAATCTGGTAGAAGACTCCATATGACTAGAATACGAAGTAGGTGGAGAGAGAGCGATGAAAATCCAAAGTGGAAAGAGAGGAAAAGTGTATATAATTTGTGTTTTCCGATGAGCCGGTGTCGCCACCGGAACGTGTCCATCGCCATTAATTCCCGCCGTCATGTCATTGGTTTGTTATCGTTGTCGAAAGGAGTCGCCAATATGTTTAGCTATTTTATTGTCTTATTCTTCAAATGACTTGTTCACTCAAATCATATAGGTGATCTTGAAATATTTAAGAAACTCGGAGAAGAAGGAAAAGAATAGATAAAAAAAACAGAAAAAAAAGTCGTCGTAAGGATTTCCTTGTGGTATAGAATTTGGAAGTGTATGATTCCGTAAATTTTATATAACCACATGAAAATTTCATAACCAGAGAGTTTGAGTTTCTCACTCCTATAAAAGCGAGCTCCTATAATTAATTATATCTTAAGCATTTAAAACTACCTAAGAAATCTCCCCATTAAACTTAACCATTTATTCTCAAAGAAAATTTTAGTATCTTGTTCCTTGGCATTCGAGGACTGGTCCCTCACTTTCCAAACTATCGCAACCTGTGTGATCGATGTCTCCTTCAACTTTGGTGTTGTATTCATCAGAATTTTATGTGATTTGAGGATCATTTTTTGAATCAAAAACAAGGTTAAATTGGTTGTGTTCGGTTACGTCATCACTAGAGAGTTAAAATATAGCCGAAATCATAAATTTTAAAATTATAAGATCCCATACGGACATAAAGATAATCATACAAAATCAAGGATTTATGGTGCATTTTCCCCAAATTTGACACAACCAATCTAACAGGGGCATCCCTTGCTCCACTCCTCGCGCTATCGTCCTTTATTTCGTTGGCGGTCTACTTATTATTTATCTCCTTTTGCTGCGGCTTCTCTGGTGTAATGGTGAGCACTGGTCTGGCAGATTGTAGACTCTGAATAAGGTATGTGTTGAGGCAGCCTGAATCTGTTCCAGTATCTTCTTGAAGGTTTAGTCTAAACTGTTCACCATCCATCTTCCACTATATACAAATCTATCGGAGAGATTGGCTCGGCCAAAATAACATTTATAGACCCTCTTTCAGGTTCTTTTAAATATTCTTTCAACATTTTTATGTTTGTATTTTTGTAATTTTTCTCAAGTCAATCCTTGAAGCTGAAGCAACCCTCTTCGTTGTGCCCAAGTAATTTATGGTATGGGGAATAGTTGGGTTGATCCTTCTTGTCGACCTCTGCTGGCTTTTTTAGGCTCGAGAAATTTGAACTCTGGTTTCTTTATCAGACTTCTGAACATCTTTGTCATTATGTCATCTCTGAAGGAATGCACCTTGTTCAACTGGTCTGCCATCGATGGGCCCTGTCCTCTATCTTTCCTATACTGTCTCTGCTGAGATGACGACTGACCAGGCTGACTGTACCACTAACGGCGTTGTTTTGGTTGCTGAGATGACTCTAACTAAATCTCTATGGGTTGCTTGCCCTTATCCACCGCTGCCACCATCCTGGACTTCTTCTCATATGCCTTTCCTGATATAGTCTTTTCAATCTTCTCTATGGATTCTATATGCTTCACCTCTTCCTGCAAAGCTGCTGACCTTACTTAGTAGTTTTTTGAACACCTTAATGATAATTCTTTTAAGCAGGAAAGCTATCGGACCATGAATACTTTTAAACAAGACATCAATTGCGTGTCACTCCTGTTATTGTGGTTAACACTTTATGCTGAGGTTTCTCCACTGTAGATGTCCTGGACCAATGTCTCCATGGGCTTCTGATGCTCCATTATGAGATCCTTGATGGTTACATGATGTTGAGCCCCGACAAATCTCTTCACAAAAAAATTCTCTCTGTGAACATTTTGATTCATATGTTGGGAAACTTGGCATATCAATCGAATGCAATCCCTGAAAGGCTGCTCACAAATAGTCAAAAAAGTAATGCCTAATCACCCTTCTTGTTGCATCGGTTAGCTCGGAAATGTGCAATAAGCAATAGGGGGGGTGCTCGTTCCATTCAAAGTCCTAAAGTTCGTTGGAAAAAAACCTTTAGAGTACGGGATGAAATCGAACTCCTGCAGATAATGTCTACCCTTTGGAACTGATGTGTCCCCTTTCGATTGGCCTAAGGCCTCTTTTACTTATTGCTCGACTAATTACTTAATATCACTTTATGGCACCATCTTCTAAGTTAATTCTTTCCTTGACGGTTCACCTTTGTTGGTTGAAGTGACATCTTCCTTTTGTTTGTAAAATGTAATTGTGATTGTTCGTGCATTGTACATGGAGGCCATCTCCTCCATTCACTTTTCCATGCAGCTAATTTGCTCATCTCTTAGCTGAATAGCCCTTTGTAATTTATCTACGGTGTTCTCCTCAACAAAGGGTGGAGCTTTGCGCGCAGATGACATGGCTCGGGTGTCAAAGATGTTAATAGTAGCAAATTCCTTATCCATATAATTTGACAAATTGTATCTTCATCATCAAAATCCATTCCTCTTTTTTTGGCCAACTATGTGATCTCAACTCTGAGCTTTCCCAATTTGGCATCAAATTCCTTTCCTTTAATTTCCTTAAGATCTATCGGCATTTCTTGAAATTCTTCCCTTTTTGTAGTAATCCTTGTAGTATCTATGGCAGTCGTTGTCGCAGCTTCAGACATATAATCCATTTCGAGAAAATTGTCCTCACTTCTCCCAAGTGTACTGATCCAGCGCCCTTAGGTACCCACACTTTCTTCTATGGCACTGATGTTTTGGGATGAGGTGTCCCAGCAGTGACATTGGTGTGTAGGAAGGAAGTGTGCTCCAAATTTGTGAACCTGATACTGTAGCGAACAATCTTTTTCCATTACTCCTTGGAGATTCCTCGTTAGCAACGACAGGTAGTACTCTCGAACCCAAGCGAGACTTAGCGGATCTACGTTTTGTAGGTCTCTGACTATCGATGGTGGTATCCATGACGGTGACAGTGGTGTTGACACGGTATCCAGAGTGGAACCTAGCATGAAGAAAAGACTGTTGTGATTCCTAAAACTAATGGATAGGCCTGTCTTTCCTCAACATTTCTTTCTTCATCTACGGGGATACGACACATCCCATTCCTTTCAAAAGCTAAGCGATGGAACATTGTTCGACTAACTTCTTGAAAGCTGAACGGACTCGGGTAAGAGGTGTGGACCTCTCCCGTTCCTTCTTGCGATCAGATGGTTGTGGCAACACAACAACAATACTATAAATGCTCTCCTCTCCAGTGGAAGCGGATAATAGGTGAAATATGCTCCCACTGATGAAGGTGAGGTCTCATGCTCCTTAACTTCCTTCAAATGAGGAGTTGTCTTGCTAAAAGCCAACCTTGCAGCCTTGGCTTTTACTCCTTTCCAATTTTTTTTGTTGCAATTTCTTCTTTATGCCCTAGTCAACAACACACTTGAGCTAGTCCAAATCTCAAACACTGACTGGGCAGACATAAACACATATCAGGATCTTCCACATATAGAATTTTCTTTCCTTTGGCTGATGAAATGATTGGTGAGGTGACGGTGAATCTAGTGGCAGTAGAAGTGACAACCCTTCTTGGCACATGGACAACAGATTTCAAAGATACGAGGGCAACAAACTTAACGAAAGCTTCCTTGATTTTAAGCCTCTTGATCTCAGCAAGGTTAAACTTGTTGTTCAGCTCATACTTAGCGGCTGGTTCAGTTATTTCAGGTAAGTCGGTCTTTATGATCACATACCATGCTTTTGCGAGGATGACTTTGACCTCATCAAAGCTGGTACCTAAGTTTATCATTGCTCCTTGGCGGAATGTAGCTTTTTCATGGGGTAGGTTTCCATCAAATGAAAAGATCAACTTTGGTGACGCCATCACAACTGTCAGTTGAAGAGTTTCAAGAATTAGTAACAGTCTATACTTCATAATTATAGTGAAAACACTAAAATTATCAAAGTTCGTCCAGTGAACTAGGCAATCTCTGTTATGTATATTTTTGTTTTTAATTTGATTTAGGTGTTTTATTTTTGGATATGTTATTTAGTTACGATATTTTCATCTTATTTAGAGCATAGTTTTCATATTTTATTGACAATATGGTTTAAAAGAATTCGCTTGGCTTCGGTGTATAAAAGAAAAGTACGCAAGCAATGATTGGATTGAATTTGCTAAGAGCAAGTCAAACCCGAGAAACACGGGGTAAAAATGAAATTTAGGACCTAGTGTGGGCTGACTTCACAATGCACCTCGCTTACACTTATTGGGGGTTTGAGTCTACACAAGACTATAAAGATTCCTAAACTCCTTCGTTTAAGGATGGTTAAACAGATGGTTCTGCAATCGAAGAAGAGTTGACTGTGCCTACCCAAGGAAGAAATGAGCAAAGTACGTCAACGAAAGAATGAAAATTTGGACCATGATGGACATGAACACATTATCAATTGACAACGACTTTATATATGCTTAAAAATAAAAGTATTTAATACTGCTGCTAGAAGATTTAATTCCTCAGCAACGACACCAATGACTTAATAACAGTTATAGATTTGACAAAGATGTATATGTAAAATATTCAATAATGGTAAAGTCACACTTATCAACACAAGTATACATATCGCTCAAGTAATATAAGGCTCTAATAGAGTCCTAGATATCGATCCCACAGGGAGTAATATTAGAAGCTACGAACTAAGATTTTAGAAAATCAATACTTAATCACAACAATATAATTCAAATTGCTTATCTGTCACTAATAAGCAATTAAAATAAATATGTAATTTTATTAACTCTTAAGTAACTAATTATATTAATAAAGTTTCTAATGTGAAATTCAATATATATGAAAGCATCATTCTCCTTGTCAACAAATTATAGTGAATGGATAGAGTGAATCAGTTCAAATTGTATTGTGCCAAATAGGAGCATGCCTATTCTTTACCCTTTGGTCCAGGCATAAAAAACATTGATTAATGCTAATCTTGTTTACTGAATTTGCGGCTAGGCTGGGAGGATATCGTATCTCACTTCAGAGCTCCCACGTTCCCCTCGCCTTAGGGCTAACATCTACACTTCAACACCCAAATGATATGACCGAATTGGG